>NW_026648301.1:0-207822 GCF_030028045.1 Hippopotamus amphibius kiboko
TCCCTGCCAGGTGCTGCAGGCCTTTGGGCATGGCTCAGCTGCAGCTTCCTTGCAGGCTGCTGGTCCAGGGGCGTGTGTCCCCTGGGCCAGAGTGCTGGAGGAGGAGCTCCTAGCAAGGGGAGAGCAAGCCCCTTGTTTCCTTGGCCTAGACTGGCCTGGGCACACAGAGGCCTGCCAGCAGTGAAGACAGGGCAGGCAGCAAGGGGGTGTGGCAGGCAGCGAAGAGGTGGCAGGAGTCCTGCTTGCAAGTGGGGTCAGGCCTGTCTTGTGCTCAGGCCCCAGTGGCCACGTGCACACACAGCCTCCGGACCTGCAGCTTCCCAGCAGTGCAGGAGCCACCCAGGCAACCCCCGGGGGCCTCCTCGAATGAACTGTGCTCTGTCGAGGCCCTGCTGGCTGGCAGTGGCCTAGGCCAGCCCGGGCCCTAGGGAGGCCTGGCTGAGCCTGGGCTGGGGCCCGCCCTAGCAGTGCCCAGGCCAAGCCTGGGACTGGAGGCCAGGCCACAGGCTCATTCCAGCTTGAGCCTGGTGCACAGAGCCTTCAGCTCGGACTTGCAGGGGGACTGCTCAGCACAGGGGCTTTGGCCTGCCATCCACGTTCCTCACTCGGGCCCTTCTGCCTGTCAGAGCCACACTCCCTCGAAGGGTGTTCCTGAGGCAGTTGGACAGTTGGGGAAGTGGAGGCTCTCCCAGCACGGGAGGCCCGCCTAGAGCATGGCTCTGGGTCCAAAGAGGACTCCCTGCACCTCAGGCACTGGGGAGAGATTTTGTGCACACAGGAGACCCCTGGCACACACAGCGTTTCCCCACAGAAAGCAGTGTGAGAACGAGCCCCTGCCAGGGCAGCACGGCCCTCTCCCACAGAAGCCCTCCATGCAACAGGCTGCCATGGACTCGGCTACAGGCCTTTGTGGCTGGAGAGACGGCAGCTCCTCTGGAGGCTCTGGGTCAGTGCGCACTCCCCTTCGGGTCAACGAGGCTCCTGGGTGATTGCCTGCCCAAGAATGGCAAGCAGCCTGCCTCCTTTCAATGAGACGCACGTGGGGTGTGAGAGGCTTGGCAGCAGAGAAGAAGCAAGAGGGGCAGCCAGAGAGGGGCCTTGCATGCAGCTTGAAGGCCCCAGATCTCCTGCCTCCCAACCAGGGCATGCCGGCTCTGCCCCCCGGGCCCCATTCCCAGGTGGGCACCCAGCTTCAGGATCTGCCCTTTCCCAGCCATGAAACCACACCCAGGCCACACGCTGAGCCCTGCCAAGGGGAACTTTGCTCCCCGCATGGGCTGGGTGGCACGACTGGGTTAGGGGAGCGAAGGCCCTAGGAGGCCTTCAGGGTGCTGCCCCAGCACAGCAGTGCTCAGGCAAAGGCACTCTGCTTTCTGTAGGCTGGATGCACACTGGAGTTGCTGCTTGAGGCAGAGAGAGCTCAGCAGGGCGATTCATGGCTGAAGGCAAAGCAGAGAGGTTTTGGGTGGAGCGATGGCACCATCTGCTGGCTGAGCAGCATGGGAGGAGAGGCCTCACTCCAAAGGAGTTCCTGAGGACATTTGCAAGCAGGAGGCCCTCTGGCTGCACAAGCTCGAGAGTCCTGCTTAGGACTTCCTCTGGCAGCAGAGTGGGTGCCAAGGGCCTGCGGGTGGGAAAGTGCTCGGAAGCCCCAGGGGAGGCTCTGGGCCCCCAGTGCTCTCCAACGGAAAATGCTTCAGGCCCCAGCATCCACGAACTCCTCCAAGGCTTTGCAGTGGGAAAGCTGGCCATAGCAGAGGGCTCCCTGCCAGGTGCTGCAGGCCTTTGGGCATGGCTCAGCTGCAGCTTCCTTGCAGGCTGCTGGTCCAGGGGCGTGTGTCCCCTGGGCCAGAGTGCTGGAGGAGGAGCTCCTAGCAAGGGAGAGCAAGCCCCTTGTTTCCTTGGCCTAGACTGGCCTGGGCACACAGAGGCCTGCAGCAGTGAAGACAGGGCAGGCAGCAAGGGGGTGTGGCAGGCAGCGAAGAGGTGGCAGGAGTCCTGCTTGCAAGTGGGGTCAGGCCTGTCTTGTGCTCAGGCCCCAGTGGCCACGTGCACACACAGCCTCCGGACCTGCAGCTTCCAGCAGTGCAGGAGCCACCCAGGCAACCCCCGGGGGCCTACTCGAATGAACTGTGCTCTGTCGAGGCCCTGCTGGCTGGCAGTGGCCTAGGCCAGCCCGGGCCCTAGGGAGGCCTGGCTGAGCCTGGGCTGGGGCCCGCCCTAGCAGTGCCCAGGCCAAGCCTGGGACTGGAGGCCAGGCCACAGGCTCATTCCAGCTTGAGCCTGGTGCACAGAGCCTTCAGCTCGGACTTGCAGGGGGACTGCTCAGCACAGGGGCTTTGGCCTGCCATCCACGTTCCTCACTCGGGCCCTTCTGCCTGTCAGAGCCACACTCCCTCCAAGGGTGTTCCTGAGGCAGTTGGACAGTTGGGGAAGTGGAGGCTCTCCCAGCACGGGAGGCCCGCCTAGAGCATGGCTCTGGGTCCAAAGAGGACTCTCTGCACCTCAGGCACTGGGGAGAGATTTTGTGCACACAGGAGACCCCTGGCACACACAGCGTTTCCCCACAGAAAGCAGTGTGAGAACGAGCCCCTGCCAGGGCAGCACGGCCCTCTCCCACAGAAGCCCTCCATGCAACAGGCTGCCATGGACTCGGCTACAGGCCTTTGTGGCTGGAGAGACGGCAGCTCCTCTGGAGGCTCTGGGTCAGTGCGCACTCCCCTTCGGGTCAACGAGGCTCCTGGGGTGATTGCCTGCCCAAGAATGGCAAGCAGCCTGCCTCCTTTCAATGAGACGCACGTGGGGTGTGAGAGGCTTGGCAGCAGAGAAGAAGCAAGAGGGGCAGCCAGAGAGGGGCCTTGCATGCAGCTTGAAGGCCCCAGATCTCCTGCCTCCCAACCAGGGCATGCCGGCTCTGCCCCCCGGGCCCCATTCCCAGGTGGGCACCCAGCTTCAGGATCTGCCCTTTCCCAGCCATGAAACCACAGCCAGGCCACACGCTGAGCCCTGCCAAGGGGGAACTTTGCTCCCCGCATGGGCTGGGTGGCACGACTGGGTTAGGGGAGCGAAGGCCCTAAGAGGCCTTCAGGGTGCTGCCCCAGCACAGCAGTGCTCAGGCAAAGGCACTCTGCTTTCTGTAGGCTGGATGCACACTGGAGTTGCTGCTTGAGGCAGCGAGAGCTCAGCAGGGCGATCCATGGCTGAAGGCAAAGCAGAGAGGTTTTGGGTGGAGCGATGGCACCATCTGCTGGCTGAGCAGCATGGGAGGAGAGGCCTCACTCCAAAGGAGTTCCTGAGGACATTTGCAAGCAGGAGGCCCTCTGGCTGCACAAGCTCGAGAGTCCTGCTTAGGACTTCCCTCTGGCAGCAGAGTGGGTGCCAAGGGCCTGCGGGTGGGAAAGTGCTCGGAAGCCACAGGGGAGGCTCTGGGCCCCCAGTGCTCTGCGACGGCAAACGCTGCAGGCCCCAGCATCCACGAACTCCTCCAAGGCTTTGCAGTGGGAAAGCTGGCCATAGCAGAGGGCTCCCTGCCAGGTGCTGCAGGCCTTTGGGCATGGCTCAGCTGCAGCTTCCTTGCAGGCTGCTGGTCCAGGGGCGTGGGTCCCCTGGGCCAGAGTGCTGGAGGAGGAGCTCCTAGCAAGGGGAGAGCAAGCCCCTTGTTTCCTTGGCCTAGACTGGCCTGGGCACACAGAGGCCTGCCAGCAGTGAAGACAGGGCAGGCAGCAAGGGGGTGTGGCAGGCAGCGAAGAGGTGGCAGGAGTCCTGCTTGCAAGTGGGGTCAGGCCTGTCTTGTGCTCAGGCCCCAGTGGCCACGTGCACACACAGCCTCCGGACCTGCAGCTTCCCAGCAGTTCAGGAGCCACCCAGGCAACCCCTGGGGGCCTACTCGAATGAACTGTGCTCTGTCGAGGCCCTGCTGGCTGGCAGTGGCCTAGGCCAGCCCGGGCCCTAGAGAGGCCTGGCTGAGCCTGGGCTGGGGCCCGCCCTAGCAGTGCCCAGGCCAAGCCTGGGACTGGAGGCCAGGCCACAGGCTCATTCCAGCTTGAGCCTGGTGCACAGAGCCTTCAGCTCGGACTTGCAGGGGGACTGCTCAGCACAGTGGCTTTGGCCTGCCATCCACGTTCCTCACTCGGGCCCTTCTGCCTGTCAGAGCCACACTCCCTCGAAGGGTGTTCCTGAGGCAGTTGGACAGTTGGGGAAGTGGAGGCTCTCCCAGAACGGGAGGCCCGCCTAGAGCATGGCTCTGGGTCCAAAGAGGACTCTCTGCACCTCAGGCACTGGGGAGAGATTTTGTGCACACAGGAGACCCCTGGCACACACAGCGTTTCCCCACAGAAAGCAGTGTGAGAACGAGCCCCTGCCAGGGCAGCACGGCCCTCTCCCACAGAAGCCCTCCATGCAACAGGCTGCCATGGACTCGGCTACAGGCCTTTGTGGCTGGAGAGACGGCAGCTCCTCTGGAGGCTCTGGGTCAGTGCGCACTCCCCTTCGGGTCAACGAGGCTCCTGGGGTGATTGCCTGCCCAAGAATGGCAAGCAGCCTGCCTCCTTTCAATGAGACGCACGTGGGGTGTGAGAGGCTTGGCAGCAGAGAAGAAGCAAGAGGGGCAGCCAGAGAGGGGCCTTGCATGCAGCTTGAAGGCCCCAGATCTCCTGCCTCCCAACCAGGGCATGCCGGCTCTGCCCCCCGGGCCCCATTCCCAGGTGGGCACCCAGCTTCAGGATCTGCCCTTTCCCAGCCATGAAACCACACCCAGGCCACACGCTGAGCCCTGCCAAGGGGGAACTTTGCTCCCCGCATGGGCTGGGTGGCACGACTGGGTTAGGGGAGCGAAGGCCCTAGGAGGCCTTCAGGGTGCTGCCCCAGCACAGCAGTGCTCAGGCAAAGGCACTCTGCTTTCTGTAGGCTGGATGCACACTGGAGTTGCTGCTTGAGGCAGAGAGAGCTCAGCAGGGCGATTCATGGCTGAATTCAAAGCAGAGAGGTTTTGGGTGGAGCGATGGCACCATATGCTGGCTGAGCAGCATGGGAGGAGAGGCCTCACTCCAAAGGAGTTCCTGAGGACATTTGCAAGCAGGAGGCCCTCTGGCTGCACAAGCTCGAGAGTCCTGCTTAGGACTTCCCTCTGGCAGCAGAGTGGGTGCCAAGGGCCTGCGGGTGGGAAAGTGCTCGGAAGCCCCAGGGGAGGCTCTGGGCCCCCAGTGCTCTCCAACGGAAAATGCTGCAGGCCCCAGCATCCACGAACTCCTCCAAGGCTTTGCAGTGGGAAAGCTGGCCATAGCAGAGGGCTCCCTGCCAGGTGCTGCAGGCCTTTGGGCATGGCTCAGCTGCAGCTTCCTTGCAGGCTGCTGGTCCAGGGGCGTGTGTCCCCTGGGCCAGAGTGCTGGAGGAGGAGCCCCTAGCAAGGGGAGAGCAAGCCCCTTGTTTCCTTGGCCTAGACTGGCCTGGGCACACAGAGGCCTGCCAGCAGTGAAGACAGGGCAGGCAGCAAGGGGGTGTGGCAGGCAGCGAAGAGGTGGCAGGAGTCCTGCTTGCAAGTGGGGTCAGGCCTGTCTTGTGCTCAGGCCCCAGTGGCCACGTGCACACACAGCCTCCGGACCTGCAGCTTCCCAGCAGTGCAGGAGCCACCCAGGCAACCCCCGGGGGCCTCCTCGAATGAACTGTGCTCTGTCGAGGCCCTGCTGGCTGGCAGTGGCCTAGGCCAGCCCGGGCCCTAGGGAGGCCTGGCTGAGCCTGGGCTGGGGCCCGCCCTAGCAGTGCCCAGGCCAAGCCTGGGACTGGAGGCCAGGCCACAGGCTCATTCCAGCTTGAGCCTGGTGCACAGAGCCTTCAGCTCGGACTTGCAGGGGGACTGCTCAGCACAGGGGCTTTGGCCTGCCATCCACGTTCCTCACTCGGGCCCTTCTGCCTGTCAGAGCCACACTCCCTCGAAGGGTGTTCCTGAGGCAGTTGGACAGTTGGGGAAGTGGAGGCTCTCCCAGCACGGGAGGCCCGCCTAGAGCATGGCTCTGGGTCCAAAGAGGACTCTCTGCACCTCAGGCACTGGGGAGAGATTTTGTGCACACAGGAGACCCCTGGCACACACAGCGTTTCCCCACAGAAAGCAGTGTGAGAACGAGCCCCTGCCAGGGCAGCACGGCCCTCTCCCACAGAAGCCCTCCATGCAACAGGCTGCCATGGACTCGGCTACAGGCCTTTGTGGCTGGAGAGACGGCAGCTCCTCTGGAGGCTCTGGGTCAGTGCGCACTCCCCTTCGGGTCAACGAGGCTCCTGGGGTGATTGCCTGCCCAAGAATGGCAAGCAGCCTGCCTCCTTTCAATGAGACGCACGTGGGGTGTGAGAGGCTTGGCAGCAGAGAAGAAGCAAGAGGGGCAGCCAGAGAGGGGCCTTGCATGCAGCTTGAAGGCCCCAGATCTCCTGCCTCCCAACCAGGGCATGCCGGCTCTGCCCCCCGGGCCCCATTCCCAGGTGGGCACCCAGCTTCAGGATCTGCCCTTTCCCAGCCATGAAACCACACCCAGGCCACACGCTGAGCCCTGCCAAGGGGGAACTTTGCTCCCCGCATGGGCTGGGTGGCACGACTGGGTTAGGGGAGCGAAGGCCCTAAGAGGCCTTCAGGGTGCTGCCCCAGCACAGCAGTGCTCAGGCAAAGGCACTCTGCTTTCTGTAGGCTGGATGCACACTGGAGTTGCTGCTTGAGGCAGCGAGAGCTCAGCAGGGCGATCCATGGCTGAAGGCAAAGCAGAGAGGTTTTGGGTGGAGCGATGGCACCATCTGCTGGCTGAGCAGCATGGGAGGAGAGGCCTCACTCCAAAGGAGTTCCTGAGGACATTTGCAAGCAGGAGGCCCTCTGGCTGCACAAGCTCGAGAGTCCTGCTTAGGACTTCCCTCTGGCAGCAGAGTGGGTGCCAAGGGCCTGCGGGTGGGAAAGTGCTCGGAAGCCACAGGGGAGGCTCTGGGCCCCCAGTGCTCTGCGACGGCAAACGCTGCAGGCCCCAGCATCCACGAACTCCTCCAAGGCTTTGCAGTGGGAAAGCTGGCCATAGCAGAGGGCTCCCTGCCAGGTGCTGCAGGCCTTTGGGCATGGCTCAGCTGCAGCTTCCTTGCAGGCTGCTGGTCCAGGGGCGTGGGTCCCCTGGGCCAGAGTGCTGGAGGAGGAGCTCCTAGCAAGGGGAGAGCAAGCCCCTTGTTTCCTTGGCCTAGACTGGCCTGGGCACACAGAGGCCTGCCAGCAGTGAAGACAGGGCAGGCAGCAAGGGGGTGTGGCAGGCAGCGAAGAGGTGGCAGGAGTCCTGCTTGCAAGTGGGGTCAGGCCTGTCTTGTGCTCAGGCCCCAGTGGCCACGTGCACACACAGCCTCCGGACCTGCAGCTTCCCAGCAGTGCAGGAGCCACCCAGGCAACCCCCGGGGGCCTACTCGAATGAACTGTGCTCTGTCGAGGCCCTGCTGGCTGGCAGTGGCCTAGGCCAGCCCGGGCCCTAGAGAGGCCTGGCTGAGCCTGGGCTGGGGCCCGCCCTAGCAGTGCCCAGGCCAAGCCTGGGACTGGAGGCCAGGCCACAGGCTCATTCCAGCTTGAGCCTGGTGCACAGAGCCTTCAGCTCGGACTTGCAGGGGGACTGCTCAGCACAGTGGCTTTGGCCTGCCATCCACGTTCCTCACTCGGGCCCTTCTGCCTGTCAGAGCCACACTCCCTCGAAGGGTGTTCCTGAGGCAGTTGGACAGTTGGGGAAGTGGAGGCTCTCCCAGAACGGGAGGCCCGCCTAGAGCATGGCTCTGGGTCCAAAGAGGACTCCCTGCACCTCAGGCACTGGCGAGAGATTTTGTGCACACAGGAGACCCTTGGCACACACAGCGTTTCCCCACGGAAAGCAGTGTGAGAACGAGCCCCTGCCAGGGCAGCACGGCCCTCTCCCACAGAAGCCCTCCATGCAACAGGCTGCCATGGACTCGGCTACAGGCCTTTGTGGCTGGAGAGACGGCAGCTCCTCTGGAGGCTCTGGGTCAGTGCGCACTCCCCTTCGGGTCAACGAGGCTCCTGCGGTGATTGCCTGCCCAAGAATGGCAAGCAGCCTGCCTCCTTTCAATGAGACGCACGTGGGGTGTGAGAGGCTTGGCAGCAGAGAAGAAGCAAGAGGGGCAGCCAGAGAGGGGCCTTGCATGCAGTTTGAAGGCCCCAGATCTCCTGCCTCCCAACCAGGGCATGCCGGCTCTGCCCCCCGGGCCCCATTCCCAGGTGGGCACCCAGCTTCAGGATCTGCCCTTTCCCAGCCATGAAACCACACCCAGGCCACACGCTGAGCCCTGCCAAGGGGGAACTTTGCTCCCCGCATGGGCTGGGTGGCACGACTGGGTTAGGGGAGCGAAGGCCCTAGGAGGCCTTCAGGGTGCTGCCCCAGCACAGCAGTGCTCTGGCAAAGGCACTCTGCTTTCTGTAGGCTGGATGCACACTGGAGTTGCTGCTTGAGGCAGCGAGAGCTCAGCAGGGCGATCCATGGCTGAAGGCAAAGCAGAGAGGTTTTGGGTGGAGCGATGGCACCATCTGCTGGCTGAGCAGCATGGGAGGAGAGGCCTCACTCCAAAGGAGTTCCTGAGGACATTTGCAAGCAGGAGGCCCTCTGGCTGCACAAGCTCGAGAGTCCTGCTTAGGACTTCCCTCTGGCAGCAGAGTGGGTGCCAAGGGCCTGGGGGTGGGAAAGTGCTCGGAAGCCACAGGGGAGGCTCTGGGCCCCCAGTGCTCTGCGACGGCAAACGCTGCAGGCCCCAGCATCCACGAACTCCTCCAAGGCTTTGCAGTGGGAAAGCTGGCCATAGCAGAGGGCTCCCTGCCAGGTGCTGCAGGCCTTTGGGCATGGCTCAGCTGCAGCTTCCTTGCAGGCTGCTGGTCCAGGGGCGTGTGTCCCCTGGGCCAGAGTGCTGGAGGAGGAGCTCCTAGCAAGCGGAGAGCAAGCCCCTTGTTTCCTTGGCCTAGACTGGCCTGGGCACACAGAGGCCTGCCAGCAGTGAAGACAGGGCAGGCAGCAAGGGGGTGTGGCAGGCAGCGAAGAGGTGGCAGGAGTCCTGCTTGCAAGTGGGGTCAGGCCTGTCTTGTGCTCAGGCCCCAGTGGCCACGTGCACACACAGCCTCCGGACCTGCAGCTTCCCAGCAGTGCAGGAGCCACCCAGGCAACCCCCGGGGGCCTCCTCGAATGAACTGTGCTCTGTCGAGGCCCTGCTGGCTGGCAGTGGCCTAGGCCAGCCCGGGCCCTAGGGAGGCCTGGCTGAGCCTGGGCTGGGGCCCGCCCTAGCAGTGCCCAGGCCAAGCCTGGGACTGGAGGCCAGGCCACAGGCTCATTCCAGCTTGAGCCTGGTGCACAGAGCCTTCAGCTAGGACTTGCAGGGGGACTGCTCAGCACAGTGGCTTTGGCCTGCCATCCACGTTCCTCACTCGGGCCCTTCTGCCTGTCAGAGCCACACTCCCTCGAAGGGTGTTCCTGAGGCAGTTGGACAGTTGGGGAAGTGGAGGCTCTCCCAGCACGGGAGGCCCGCCTAGAGCATGGCTCTGGGTCCAAAGAGGACTCCCTGCACCTCAGGCACTGGCGAGAGATTTTGTGCACACAGGAGACCCTTGGCACACACAGCGTTTCCCCACGGAAAGCAGTGTGAGAACGAGCCCCTGCCAGGGCAGCACGGCCCTCTCCCACAGAAGCCCTCCATGCAACAGGCTGCCATGGACTCGGCTACAGGCCTTTGTGGCTGGAGAGACGGCAGCTCCTCTGGAGGCTCTGGGTCAGTGCGCACTCCCCTTCGGGTAAACGAGGCTCCTGGGGTGATTGCCTGCCCAAGAATGGCAAGCAGCCTGCCTCCTTTCAATGAGACGCACGTGGGGTGTGAGAGGCTTGGCAGCAGAGAAGAAGCAAGAGGGGCAGCCAGAGAGGGGATTTGCATGCAGCTTGAAGGCCCCAGATCTCCTGCCTCCCAACCAGGGCATGCCGGCTCTGCCCCCCGGGCCCCATTCCCAGGTGGGCACCCAGCTTCAGGATCTGCCCTTTCCCAGCCATGAAACCACAGCCAGGCCACACGCTGAGCCCTGCCAAGGGGGAACTTTGCTCCCCGCATGGGCTGGGTGGCACGACTGGGTTAGGGGAGCGAAGGCCCTAGGAGGCCTTCAGGGTGCTGCCCCAGCACAGCAGTGCTCTGGCAAAGGCACTCTGCTTTCTGTAGGCTGGATGCACACTGGAGTTGCTGCTTGAGGCAGAGAGAGCTCAGCAGGGCGATCCATGGCTGAAGGCAAAGCACAGAGGTTTTGGGTGGAGCGATGGCACCATCTGCTGGCTGAGCAGCATGGGAGGAGAGGCCTCACTCCAAAGGAGTTCCTGAGGACATTTGCAAGCAGGAGGCCCTCTGGCTGCACAAGCTCGAGAGTCCTGCTTAGGACTTCCCTCTGGCAGCAGAGTGGGTGCCAAGGGCCTGGGGGTGGGAAAGTGCTCGGAAGCCACAGGGGAGGCTCTGGGCCCCCAGTGCTCTCCGACGGCAAACACTGCAGGCCCCAGCATCCACGAACTCCTCCAAGGCTTTGCAGTGGGAAAGCTGGCCATAGCAGAGGGCTCCCTGCCAGGTGCTGCGGGCCTTTGGGCATGGCTCAGCTGCAGCTTCCTTGCAGGCTGCTGGTCCAGGGGCGTGTGTCCCCTGGGCCAGAGTGCTGGAGGAGGAGCCCCTAGCAAGGGGAGAGCAAGCCCCTTGTTTCCTTGGCCTAGACTGGCCTGGGCACACAGAGGCCTGCCAGCAGTGAAGACAGGGCAGGCAGCAAGGGGGTGTGGCAGGCAGCGAAGAGGTGGCAGGAGTCCTGCTTGCAAGTGGGGTCAGGCCTGTCTTGTGCTCAGGCCCCAGTGGCCACGTGCACACACAGCCTCCGGACCTGCAGCTTCCCAGCAGTGCAGGAGCCACCCAGGCAACCCCCGGGGGCCTCCTCGAATGAACTGTGCTCTGTCGAGGCCCTGCTGGCTGGCAGTGGCCTAGGCCAGCCCGGGCCCTAGGGAGGCCTGGCTGAGCCTGGGCTGGGGCCCGCCCTAGCAGTGCCCAGGCCAAGCCTGGGACTGGAGGCCAGGCCACAGGCTCATTCCAGCTTGAGCCTGGTGCACAGAGCCTTCAGCTCGGACTTGCAGGGGGACTGCTCAGCACAGTGACTTTGGCCTGCCATCCACGTTCCTCACTCGGGCCCTTCTGCCTGTCAGAGCCACACTCCCTCGAAGGGTGTTCCTGAGGCAGTTGGACAGTTGGGGAAGTGGAGGCTCTCCCAGCACGGGAGGCCCGCCTAGAGCATGGCTCTGGGTCCAAAGAGGACTCCCTGCACCTCAGGCACTGGCGAGAGATTTTGTGCACACAGGAGACCCTTGGCACACACAGCGTTTCCCCACGGAAAGCAGTGTGAGAACGAGCCCCTGCCAGGGCAGCACGGCCCTCTCCCACAGAAGCCCTCCATGCAACAGGCTGCCATGGACTCGGCTACAGGCCTTTGTGGCTGGAGAGACGGCAGCTCCTCTGGAGGCTCTGGGTCAGTGCGCACTCCCCTTCGGGTAAACGAGGCTCCTGGGGTGATTGCCTGCCCAAGAATGGCAAGCAGCCTGCCTCCTTTCAATGAGACGCACGTGGGGTGTGAGAGGCTTGGCAGCAGAGAAGAAGCAAGAGGGGCAGCCAGAGAGGGGATTTGCATGCAGCTTGAAGGCCCCAGATCTCCTGCCTCCCAGCCAGGGCATGCCGGCTCTGCCCCCCGGGCCCCATTCCCAGGTGGGCACCCAGCTTCAGGATCTGCCCTTTCCCAGCCATGAAACCACAGCCAAGCCACACGCTGAGCCCTGCCAAGGGGGAACTTTGCTCCCCGCATGGGCTGGGTGGCACGACTGGGTTAGGGGAGCGAAGGCCCTAGGAGGCCTTCAGGGTGCTGCCCCAGCACAGCAGTGCTCCGGCAAAGGCACTCTGCTTTCTGTAGGCTGGATGCACACTGGAGTTGCTGCTTGAGGCCGAGGGAGCTCAGCAGGGCGATCCATGGCTGAAGGCAAAGCAGAGAGGTTTTGGGTGGAGCGATGGCACCATCTGCTGGCTGAGCAGCATGGGAGGAGAGGCCTCACTCCAAAGGAGTTCCTGAGGACATTTGCAAGCAGGAGGCCCTCTGGCTGCACAAGCTCGAGAGTCCTGCTTAGGACTTCCCTCTGGCAGCAGAGTGGGTGCCAAGGGCCTGGGGGTGGGAAAGTGCTCGGAAGCCACAGGGGAGGCTCTGGGCCCCCAGTGCTCTCCGACGGCAAACGCTGCAGGCCCCAGCATCCACGAACTCCTCCAAGGCTTTGCAGTGGGAAAGCTGGCCATAGCAGAGGGCTCCCTGCCAGGTGCTGCAGGCCTTTGGGCATGGCTCAGCTGCAGCTTCCTTGCAGGCTGCTGGTCCAGGGGCGTGTGTCCCCTGGGCCAGAGTGCTGGAGGAGGAGCCCCTAGCAAGGGGAGAGCAAGCCCCTTGTTTCCTTGGCCTAGACTGGCCTGGGCACACAGAGGCCTGCCAGCAGTGAAGACAGGGCAGGCAGCAAGGGGGTGTGGCAGGCAGCGAAGAGGTGGCAGGAGTCCTGCTTGCAAGTGGGGTCAGGCCTGTCTTGTGCTCAGGCCCCAGTGGCCACGTGCACACACAGCCTCCGGACCTGCAGCTTCCCAGCAGTGCAGGAGCCACCCAGGCAACCCCCGGGGGCCTCCTCGAATGAACTGTGCTCTGTCGAGGCCCTGCTGGCTGGCAGTGGCCTAGGCCAGCCCGGGCCCTAGGGAGGCCTGGCTGAGCCTGGGCTGGGGCCCGCCCTAGCAGTGCCCAGGCCAAGCCTGGGACTGGAGGCCAGGCCACAGGCTCATTCCAGCTTGAGCCTGGTGCACAGAGCCTTCAGCTAGGACTTGCAGGGGGACTGCTCAGCACAGTGGCTTTGGCCTGCCATCCACGTTCCTCACTCGGGCCCTTCTGCCTGTCAGAGCCACACTCCCTCGAAGGGTGTTCCTGAGGCAGTTGGACAGTTGGGGAAGTGGAGGCTCTCCCAGCACGGGAGGCCCGCCTAGAGCATGGCTCTGGGTCCAAAGAGGACTCCCTGCACCTCAGGCACTGGCGAGAGATTTTGTGCACACAGGAGACCCTTGGCACACACAGCGTTTCCCCACGGAAAGCAGTGTGAGAACGAGCCCCTGTCAGGGCAGCACGGCCCTCTCCCACAGAAGCCCTCCATGCAACAGGCTGCCATGGACTCGGCTACAGGCCTTTGTGGCTGGAGAGACAGCAGCTCCTATGGAGGCTCTGGGTCAGTGCGCACTCCCCTTCGGGTAAACGAGGCTCCTGGGGTGATTGCCTGCCCAAGAATGGCAAGCAGCCTGCCTCCTTTCAATGAGACGCACGTGGGGTGTGAGAGGCTTGGCAGCAGAGAAGAAGCAAAAGGGGCAGCCAGAGAGGGGATTTGCATGCAGCTTGAAGGCCCCAGATCTCCTGCCTCCCAGCCAGGGCATGCCGGCTCTGCCCCCCGGGCCCCATTCCCAGGTGGGCACCCAGCTTCAGGATCTGCCCTTTCCCAGCCATGAAACCACAGCCAGGCCACACACTGAGCCCTGCCAAGGGGAACTTTGCTCCCCGCATGGGCTGGGTGGCACGACTGGGTTAGGGGAGCGAAGGCCCTAGGAGGCCTTCAGGGTGCTGCCCCAGCACAGCAGTGCTCTGGCAAAGGCACTCTGCTTTCTGTAGGCTGGATGCACACTGGAGTTGCTGCTTGAGGCAGAGAGAGCTCAGCAGGGCGATCCATGGCTGAAGGCAAAGCAGAGAGGTTTTGGGTGGAGCGATGGCACCATCTGCTGGCTGAACAGCATGGGAGGAGAGGCCTCACTCCAAAGGAGTTCCTGAGGACATTTGCAAGCAGGAGGCCCTCTGGCTGCACAAGCTCGAGAGTCCTGCTTAGGATTTCCCTCTGGCAGCAGAGTGGGTGCCAAGGGCCTGCGGGTGGGAAAGTGCTCGGAAGCCACAGGGGAGGCTCTGGGCCCCCAGTGCTCTCCGACGGCAAACGCTGCAGGCCCCAGCATCCACGAACTCCTCCAAGGCTTTGCAGTGGGAAAGCTGGCCATAGCAGAGGGCTCCCTGCCAGGTGCTGCAGGCCTTTGGGCATGGCTCAGCTGCAGCTTCCTTGCAGGCTGCTGGTCCAGGGGCGTGTGTCCCCTGGGCCAGAGTGCTGGAGGAGGAGCCCCTAGCAAGGGGAGAGCAAGCCCCTTGTTTCCTTGGCCTAGACTGGCCTGGGCACACAGAGGCCTGCCAGCAGTGAAGACAGGGCAGGCAGCAAGGGGGTGTGGCAGGCAGCGAAGAGGTGGCAGGAGTCCTGCTTGCAAGTGGGGTCAGGCCTGTCTTGTGCTCAGGCCCCAGTGGCCACGTGCACACACAGCCTCCGGACCTGCAGCTTCCCAGCAGTGCAGGAGCCACCCAGGCAACCCCCGGGGGCCTCCTCGAATGAACTGTGCTCTGTCGAGGCCCTGCTGGCTGGCAGTGGCCTAGGCCAGCCCGGGCCCTAGGGAGGCCTGGCTGAGCCTGGGCTGGGGCCCGCCCTAGCAGTGCCCAGGCCAAGCCTGGGACTGGAGGCCAGGCCACAGGCTCATTCCAGCTTGAGCCTGGTGCACAGAGCCTTCAGCTCGGACTTGCAGGGGGACTGCTCAGCACAGTGGCTTTGGCCTGCCATCCACGTTCCTCACTCGGGCCCTTCTGCCTGTCAGAGCCACACTCCCTCGAAGGGTGTTCCTGAGGCAGTTGGACAGTTGGGGAAGTGGAGGCTCTCCCAGCACGGGAGGCCCGCCTAGAGCATGGCTATGGGTCCAAAGAGGACTCCCTGCACCTCAGGCACTGGCGAGAGATTTTGTGCACACAGGAGACCCTTGGCACACACAGCGTTTCCCCACGGAAAGCAGTGTGAGAACGAGCCCCTGCCAGGGCAGCACGGCCCTCTCCCACAGAAGCCCTCCATGCAACAGGCTGCCATGGACTCGGCTACAGGCCTTTGTGGCTGGAGAGACGGCAGCTCCTCTGGAGGCTCTGGGTCAGTGCGCACTCCCCTTCGGGTCAACGAGGCTCCTGGGGTGATTGCCTGCCCAAGAATGGCAAGCAGCCTGCCTCCTTTCAATGAGACGCACGTGGGGTGTGAGAGGCTTGGCAGCAGAGAAGAAGCAAGAGGGGCAGCCAGAGAGGGGATTTGCATGCAGCTTGAAGGCCCCAGATCTCCTGCCTCCCAGCCAGGGCATGCCGGCTCTGCCCCCCGGGCCCCATTCCCAGGTGGGCACCCAGCTTCAGGATCTGCCCTTTCCCAGCCATGAAACCACAGCCAAGCCACACGCTGAGCCCTGCCAAGGGGGAACTTTGCTCCCCGCATGGGCTGGGTGGCACGACTGGGTTAGGGGAGCGAAGGCCCTAGGAGGCCTTCAGGGTGCTGCCCCAGCACAGCAGTGCTCCGGCAAAGGCACTCTGCTTTCTGTAGGCTGGATGCACACTGGAGTTGTTGCTTGAGGCCCAGAGAGCTCAGCAGGGCGATCCATGGCTGAAGGCAAAGCAGAGAGGTTTTGGGTGGAGCGATGGCACCATCTGCTGGCTGAGCAGCATGGGAGGAGAGGCCTCACTCCAAAGGAGTTCCTGAGGACATTTGCAAGCAGGAGGCCCTCTGGCTGCACAAGCTCGAGAGTCCTGCTTAGGACTTCCCTCTGGCAGCAGAGTGGGTGCCAAGGGCCTGGGGGTGGGAAAGTGCTCGGAAGCCACAGGGGAGGCTCTGGGCCCCCAGTGCTCTCCGACGGCAAACGCTGCAGGCTCCAGCATCCACGAACTCCTCCAAGGCTTTGCAGTGGGAAAGCTGGCCATAGCAGAGGGCTCCCTGCCAGGTGCTGCAGGCCTTGGGGCATGGCTCAGCTGCAGCTTCCTTGCAGGCTGCTGGTCCAGGGGCGTGTGTCCCCTGGGCCAGAGTGCTGGAGGAGGAGCCCCTAGCAAGGGGAGAGCAAGCCCCTTGTTTCCTTGGCCTAGACTGGCCTGGGCACACAGAGGCCTGCCAGCAGTGAAGACAGGGCAGGCAGCAAGGGGGTGTGGCAGGCAGCGAAGAGGTGGCAGGAGTCCTGCTTGCAAGTGGGGTCAGGCCTGTCTTGTGCTCAGGCCCCAGTGGCCACGTGCACACACAGCCTCCGGACCTGCAGCTTCCCAGCAGTGCAGGAGCCACCCAGGCAACCCCCGGGGGCCTCCTCGAATGAACTGTGCTCTGTCGAGGCCCTGCTGGCTGGCAGTGGCCTAGGCCAGCCCGGGCCCTAGGGAGGCCTGGCTGAGCCTGGGCTGGGGCCCGCCCTAGCAGTGCCCAGGCCAAGCCTGGGACTGGAGGCCAGGCCACAGGCTCATTCCAGCTTGAGCCTGGTGCACAGAGCCTTCAGCTCGGACTTGCAGGGGGACTGCTCAGCACAGTGGCTTTGGCCTGCCATCCACGTTCCTCACTCGGGCCCTTCTGCCTGTCAGAGCCACACTCCCTCGAAGGGTGTTCCTGAGGCAGTTGGACAGTTGGGGAAGTGGAGGCTCTCCCAGCACGGGAGGCCCACCTAGAGCATGGCTCTGGGTCCAAAGAGGACTCCCTGCACCTCAGGCACTGGCGAGAGATTTTGTGCACACAGGAGACCCTTGGCACACACAGCGTTTCCCCACGGAAAGCAGTGTGAGAACGAGCCCCTGTCAGGGCAGCACGGCCCTCTCCCACAGAAGCCCTCCATGCAACAGGCTGCCATGGACTCGGCTACAGGCCTTTGTGGCTGGAGAGACGGCAGCTCCTCTGGAGGCTCTGGGTCAGTGCGCACTCCCCTTCGGGTAAACGAGGCTCCTGGGGTGATTGCCTGCCCAAGAATGGCAAGCAGCCTGCCTCCTTTCAATGAGACGCACGTGGGGTGTGAGAGGCTTGGCAGCAGAGAAGAAGCAAGAGGGGCAGCCAGAGAGGGGATTTGCATGCAGCTTGAAGGCCCCAGATCTCCTGCCTCCCAGCCAGGGCATGCCGGCTCTGCCCCCCGGGCCCCATTCCCAGGTGGGCACCCAGCTTCAGGATCTGCCCTTTCCCAGCCATGAAACCACAGCCAAGCCACACGCTGAGCCCTGCCAAGGGGGAACTTTGCTCCCCGCATGGGCTGGGTGGCACGACTGGGTTAGGGGAGCGAAGGCCCTAGGAGGCCTTCAGGGTGCTGCCCCAGCACAGCAGTGCTCCGGCAAAGGCACTCTGCTTTCTGTAGGCTGGATGCACACTGGAGTTGCTGCTTGAGGCCGAGAGAGCTCAGCAGGGCGATCCATGGCTGAAGGCAAAGCAGAGAGGTTTTGGGTGGAGCGATGGCACCATCTGCTGGCTGAGCAGCATGGGAGGAGAGGCCTCACTCCAAAGGAGTTCCTGAGGACATTTGCAAGCAGGAGGCCCTCTGGCTGCACAAGCTCGAGAGTCCTGCTTAGGACTTCCCTCTGGCAGCAGAGTGGGTGCCAAGGGCCTGGGGGTGGGAAAGTGCTCGGAAGCCACAGGGGAGGCTCTGGGCCCCCAGTGCTCTCCGACGGCAAACGCTGCAGGCCCCAGCATCCACGAACTCCTCCAAGGCTTTGCAGTGGGAAAGCTGGCCATAGCAGAGGGCTCCCTGCCAGGTGCTGCAGGCCTTGGGGCATGGCTCAGCTGCAGCTTCCTTGCAGGCTGCTGGTCCAGGGGCGTGTGTCCCCTGGGCCAGAGTGCTGGAGGAGGAGCCCCTAGCAAGGGGAGAGCAAGCCCCTTGTTTCCTTGGCCTAGACTGGCCTGGGCACACAGAGGCCTGCCAGCAGTGAAGACAGGGCAGGCAGCAAGGGGGTGTGGCAGGCAGCGAAGAGGTGGCAGGAGTCCTGCTTGCAAGTGGGGTCAGGCCTGTCTTGTGCTCAGGCCCCAGTGGCCACGTGCACACACAGCCTCCGGACCTGCAGCTTCCCAGCAGTGCAGGAGCCACCCAGGCAACCCCCGGGGGCCTCCTCGAATGAACTGTGCTCTGTCGAGGCCCTGCTGGCTGGCAGTGGCCTAGGCCAGCCCGGGCCCTAGGGAGGCCTGGCTGAGCCTGGGCTGGGGCCCGCCCTAGCAGTGCCCAGGCCAAGCCTGGGACTGGAGGCCAGGCCACAGGCTCATTCCAGCTTGAGCCTGGTGCACAGAGCCTTCAGCTCGGACTTGCAGGGGGACTGCTCAGCACAGTGGCTTTGGCCTGCCATCCACGTTCCTCACTCGGGCCCTTCTGCCTGTCAGAGCCACACTCCCTCCAAGGGTGTTCCTGAGGCAGTTGGACAGTTGGGGAAGTGGAGGCTCTCCCAGCACGGGAGGCCCGCCTAGAGCATGGCTCTGGGTCCAAAGAGGACTCCCTGCACCTCAGGCACTGGCGAGAGATTTTGTGCACACAGGAGACCCTTGGCACACACAGCGTTTCCCCACGGAAAGCAGTGTGAGAACGAGCCCCTGCCAGGGCAGCACGGCCCTCTCCCACAGAAGCCCTCCATGCAACAGGCTGCCATGGACTCGGCTACAGGCCTTTGTGGCTGGAGAGACGGCAGCTCCTCTGGAGGCTCTGGGTCAGTGCGCACTCCCCTTCGGGTAAACGAGGCTCCTGGGGTGATTGCCTGCCCAAGAATGGCAAGCAGCCTGCCTCCTTTCAATGAGACGCACGTGGGGTGTGAGAGGCTTGGCAGCAGAGAAGAAGCAAGAGGGGCAGCCAGAGAGGGGACTTGCATGCAGCTTGAAGGCCCCAGATCTCCTGCCTCCCAACCAGGGCATGCCAGCTCTGCCCCCCGGGCCCCATTCCCAGGTGGGCACCCAGCTTCAGGATCTGCCCTTTCCCAGCCATGAAACCACACCCAGGCCACACGCTGAGCCCTGCCAAGGGGGAACTTTGCTCCCCGCATGGGCTGGGTGGCACGACTGGGTTAGGGGAGCGAAGGCTCTAGGAGGCCTTCAGGGTGCTGCCCCAGCACAGCAGTGCTCCGGCAAAGGCACTCTGCTTTCTGTAGGCTGGATGCACACTGGAGTTGCTGCTTGAGGCAGAGAGAGCTCAGCAGGGCGATCCATGGCTGAAGGCAAAGCAGAGAGGTTTTGGGTGGAGCGATGGCACCATCTGCTGGCTGAGCAGCATGGGAGGAGAGGCCTCACTCCAAAGGAGTTCCTGAGGACATTTGCAAGCAGGAGGCCCTCTGGCTGCACAAGCTCGAGAGTCCTGCTTAGGACTTCCCTCTGGCAGCAGAGTGGGTGCCAAGGGCCTGGGGGTGGGAAAGTGCTCGGAAGCCACAGGGGAGGCTCTGGGCCCCCAGTGCTCTGCGACGGCAAACGCTGCAGGCCCCAGCATCCACGAACTCCTCCAAGGCTTTGCAGTGGGAAAGCTGGCCATAGCAGACGGCTCCCTGCCAGGTGCTGCAGGCCTTTGGGCATGGCTCAGCTGCAGCTTCCTTGCAGGCTGCTGGTCCAGGGGCGTGTGTCCCCTGGGCCAGAGTGCTGGAGGAGGAGCTCCTAGCAAGGGGAGAGCAAGCCCCTTGTTTCCTTGGCCTAGACTGGCCTGGGCACACAGAGGCCTGCCAGCAGTGAAGACAGGGCAGGCAGCAAGGGGGTGTGGCAGGCAGCAAAGAGGTGGCAGGAGTCCTGCTTGCAAGTGGGGTCAGGCCTGTCTTGTGCTCAGGCCCCAGTGGCCACGTGCACACACAGCCTCCGGACCTGCAGCTTCCCAGCAGTGCAGGAGCCACCCAGGCAACCCCCGGGGGCCTCCTCGAATGAACTGTGCTCTGTCGAGGCCCTGCTGGCTGGCAGTGGCCTAGGCCAGCCCGGGCCCTAGGGAGGCCTGGCTGAGCCTGGGCTGGGGCCCGCCCTAGCAGTGCCCAGGCCAAGCCTGGGACTGGAGGCCAGGCCACAGGCTCATTCCAGCTTGAGCCTGGTGCACAGAGCCTTCAGCTCGGACTTGCAGGGGGACTGCTCAGCACAGTGGCTTTGGCCTGCCATCCACGTTCCTCACTCGGGCCCTTCTGCCTGTCAGAGCCACACTCCCTCGAAGGGTGTTCCTGAGGCAGTTGGACAGTTGGGGAAGTGGAGGCTCTCCCAGCACGGGAGGCCCGCCTAGAGCATGGCTCTGGGTCCAAAGAGGACTCCCTGCACCTCAGGCACTGGCGAGAGATTTTGTGCACACAGGAGACCCTTGGCACACACAGCGTTTCCCCACGGAAAGCAGTGTGAGAACGAGCCCCTGCCAGGGCAGCACGGCCCTCTCCCACAGAAGCCCTCCATGCAACAGGCTGCCATGGACTCGGCTACAGGCCTTTGTGGCTGGAGAGACGGCAGCTCCTCTGGAGGCTCTGGGTCAGTGCGCACTCCCCTTCGGGTAAACGAGGCTCCTGGGGTGATTGCCTGCCCAAGAATGGCAAGCAGCCTGCCTCCTTTCAATGAGACGCACGTGGGGTGTGAGAGGCTTGGCAGCAGAGAAGAAGCAAGAGGGGCAGCCAGAGAGGGGATTTGCATGCAGCTTGAAGGCCCCAGATCTCCTGCCTCCCAGCCAGGGCATGCCGGCTCTGCCCCCCGGGCCCCATTCCCAGGTGGGCACCCAGCTTCAGGATCTGCCCTTTCCCAGCCATGAAACCACAGCCAAGCCACACGCTGAGCCCTGCCAAGGGGGAACTTTGCTCCCCGCATGGGCTGGGTGGAACGACTGGGTTAGGGGAGCGAAGGCCCTAGGAGGCCTTCAGGGTGCTGCCCCAGCACAGCAGTGCTCCGGCAAAGGCATTCTGCTTTCTGTAGGCTGGATGCACACTGGAGTTGCTGCTTGAGGCCGAGAGAGCTCAGCAGGGCGATCCATGGCTGAAGGCAAAGCAGAGAGGTTTTGGGTGGAGCGATGGCACCATCTGCTGGCTGAGCAGCATGGGAGGAGAGGCCTCACTCCAAAGGAGTTCCTGAGGACATTTGCAAGCAGGAGGCCCTCTGGCTGCACAAGCTCGAGAGTCCTGCTTAGGACTTCCCTCTGGCAGCAGAGTGGGTGCCAAGGGCCTGGGGGTGGGAAAGTGCTCGGAAGCCACAGGGGAGGCTCTGGGCCCCCAGTGCTCTCCGACGGCAAACGCTGCAGGCCCCAGCATCCACGAACTCCTCCAAGGCTTTGCAGTGGGAAAGCTGGCCATAGCAGAGGGCTCCCTGCCAGGTGCTGCAGGCCTTGGGGCATGGCTCAGCTGCAGCTTCCTTGCAGGCTGCTGGTCCAGGGGCGTGTGTCCCCTGGGCCAGAGTGCTGGAGGAGGAGCTCCTAGCAAGGGGAGAGCAAGCCCCTTGTTTCCTTGGCCTAGACTGGCCTGGGCACACAGAGGCCTGCCAGCAGTGAAGACAGGGCAGGCAGCAAGGGGGTGTGGCAGGCAGCGAAGAGGTGGCAGGAGTCCTGCTTGCAAGTGGGGTCAGGCCTGTCTTGTGCTCAGGCCCCAGTGGCCACGTGCACACACAGCCTCCGGACCTGCAGCTTCCCAGCAGTGCAGGAGCCACCCAGGCAACCCCCGGGGGCCTCCTCGAATGAACTGTGCTCTGTCGAGGCCCTGCTGGCTGGCAGTGGCCTAGGCCAGCCCGGGCCCTAGGGAGGCCTGGCTGAGCCTGGGCTGGGGCCCGCCCTAGCAGTGCCCAGGCAAAGCCTGGGACTGGAGGCCAGGCCACAGGCTCATTCCAGCTTGAGCCTGGTGCACAGAGCCTTCAGCTAGGACTTGCAGGGGGACTGCTCAGCACAGTGGCTTTGGCCTGCCATCCACGTTCCTCACTCGGGCCCTTCTGCCTGTCAGAGCCACACTCCCTCGAAGGGTGTTCCTGAGGCAGTTGGACAGTTGGGGAAGTGGAGGCTCTCCCAGCACGGGAGGCCCGCCTAGAGCATGGCTCTGGGTCCAAAGAGGACTCCCTGCACCTCAGGCACTGGCGAGAGATTTTGTGCACACAGGAGACCCTTGGCACACACAGCGTTTCCCCACGGAAAGCAGTGTGAGAACGAGCCCCTGCCAGGGCAGCACGGCCCTCTCCCACAGAAGCCCTCCATGCAACAGGCTGCCATGGACTCGGCTACAGGCCTTTGTGGCTGGAGAGACGGCAGCTCCTCTGGAGGCTCTGGGTCAGTGCGCACTCCCCTTCGGGTCAACGAGGCTCCTGGGGTGATTGCCTGCCCAAGAATGGCAAGCAGCCTGCCTCCTTTCAATGAGACGCACGTGGGGTGTGAGAGGCTTGGCAGCAGAGAAGAAGCAAGAGGGGCAGCCAGAGAGGGGCCTTGCATGCAGCTTGAAGGCCCCAGATCTCCTGCCTCCCAACCAGGGCATGCCGGCTCTGCCCCCCGGGCCCCATTCCCAGGTGGGCACCCAGCTTCAGGATCTGCCCTTTCCCAGCCATGAAACCACAGCCAGGCCACACGCTGAGCCCTGCCAAGGGGGAACTTTGCTCCCCGCATGGGATGGGTGGCACGACTGGGTTAGGGGAGCGAAGGCCCTAGGAGGCCTTCAGGGTGCTGCCCCAGCACAGCAGTGTTCAGGCAAAGGCACTCTGCTTTCTGTAGGCTGGATGCACACTGGAGTTGCTGCTTGAGGCAGCGAGAGCTCAGCAGGGCGATCCATGGCTGAAGGCAAAGCAGAGAGGTTTTGGGTGGAGCGATGGCACCATCTGCTGGCTGAGCAGCATGGGAGGAGAGGCCTCACTCCAAAGGAGTTCCTGAGGACATTTGCAAGCAGGAGGCCCTCTGGCTGCACAAGCTCGAGAGTCCTGCTTAGGACTTCCCTCTGGCAGCAGAGTGGGTGCCAAGGGCCTGGGGGTGGGAAAGTGCTCGGAAGCCACAGGGGAGGCTCTGGGCCCCCAGTGCTCTCCGACGGCAAACGCTGCAGGCCCCAGCATCCACGAACTCCTCCAAGGCTTTGCAGTGGGAAAGCTGGCCATAGCAGAGGGCTCCCTGCCAGGTGCTGCAGGCCTTGGGGCATGGCTCAGCTGCAGCTTCCTTGCAGGCTGCTGGTCCAGGGGCGTGTGTCCCCTGGGCCAGAGTGCTGGAGGAGGAGCCCCTAGCAAGGGGAGAGCAAGCCCCTTGTTTCCTTGGCCTAGACTGGCCTGGGCACACAGAGGCCTGCCAGCAGTGAAGACAGTGCAGGCAGCAAGGGGGTGTGGCAGGCAGCGAAGAGGTGGCAGGAGTCCTGCTTGCAAGTGGGGTCAGGCCTGTCTTGTGCTCAGGCCCCAGTGGCCACGTGCACACACAGCCTCCGGACCTGCAGCTTCCCAGCAGTGCAGGAGCCACCCAGGCAACCCCCGGGGGCCTCCTCGAATGAACTGTGCTCTGTCGAGGCCCTGCTGGCTGGCAGTGGCCTAGGCCAGCCCGGGCCCTAGGGAGGCCTGGCTGAGCCTGGGCTGGGGCCCGCCCTAGCAGTGCCCAGGCCAAGCCTGGGACTGGAGGCCAGGCCACAGGCTCATTCCAGCTTGAGCCTGGTGCACAGAGCCTTCAGCTAGGACTTGCAGGGGGACTGCTCAGCACAGTGGCTTTGGCCTGCCATCCACGTTCCTCACTCGGGCCCTTCTGCCTGTCAGAGCCACACTCCCTCGAAGGGTGTTCCTGAGGCAGTTGGACAGTTGGGGAAGTGGAGGCTCTCCCAGCACGGGAGGCCCGCCTAGAGCACGGCTCTGGGTCCAAAGAGGACTCCCTGCACCTCAGGCACTGGCGAGAGATTTTGTGCACACAGGAGACCCTTGGCACACACAGCGTTTCCCCACGGAAAGCAGTGTGAGAACGAGCCCCTGCCAGGGCAGCACGGCCCTCTCCCACAGAAGCCCTCCATGCAACAGGCTGCCATGGACTCGGCTACAGGCCTTTGTGGCTGGAGAGACGGCAGCTCCTCTGGAGGCTCTGGGTCAGTGCGCACTCCCCTTCGGGTAAACGAGGCTCCTGGGGTGATTGCCTGCCCAAGAATGGCAAGCAGCCTGCCTCCTTTCAATGAGACGCACGTGGGGTGTGAGAGGCTTGGCAGCAGAGAAGAAGCAAGAGGGGCAGCCAGAGAGGGGACTTGCATGCAGCTTGAAGGCCCCAGATCTCCTGCCTCCCAACCAGGGCATGCCGGCTCTGCCCCCCGGGCCCCATTCCCAGGTGGGCACCCAGCTTCAGGATCTGCCCTTTCCCAGCCATGAAACCACAGCCAGGCCACACGCTGAGCCCTGCCAAGGGGGAACTTTGCTCCCCGCATGGGCTGGGTGGCACGACTGGGTTAGGGGAGCGAAGGCCCTAGGAGGCCTTCAGGGTGCTGCCCCAGCACAGCAGTGTTCAGGCAAAGGCACTCTGCTTTCTGTAGGCTGGATGCACACTGGAGTTGCTGCTTGAGGCCGAGAGAGCTCAGCAGGGCGATCCATGGCTGAAGGCAAAGCAGAGAGGTTTTGGGTGGAGCGATGGCACCATCTGCTGGCTGAGCAGCATGGGAGGAGAGGCCTCACTCCAAAGGAGTTCCTGAGGACATTTGCAAGCAGGAGGCCCTCTGGCTGCACAAGCTCGAGAGTCCTGCTTAGGACTTCCCTCTGGCAGCAGAGTGGGTGCCAAGGGCCTGGGGGTGGGAAAGTGCTCGGAAGCCACAGGGGAGGCTCTGGGCCCCCAGTGCTCTCCGACGGCAAACGCTGCAGGCCCCAGCATCCACGAACTCCTCCAAGGCTTTGCAGTGGGAAAGCTGGCCATAGCAGAGGGCTCCCTGCCAGGTGCTGCAGGCCTTGGGGCATGGCTCAGCTGCAGCTTCCTTGCAGGCTGCTGGTCCAGGGGCGTGTGTCCCCTGGGCCAGAGTGCTGGAGGAGGAGCCCCTAGCAAGGGGAGAGCAAGCCCCTTGTTTCCTTGGCCTAGACTGGCCTGGGCACACAGAGGCCTGCCAGCAGTGAAGACAGGGCAGGCAGCAAGGGGGTGTGGCAGGCAGCGAAGAGGTGACAGGAGTCCTGCTTGCAAGTGGGGTCAGGCCTGTCTTGTGCTCAGGCCCCAGTGGCCACGTGCACACACAGCCTCCGGACCTGCAGCTTCCCAGCAGTGCAGGAGCCACCCAGGCAACCCCCGGGGGCCTCCTCGAATGAACTGTGCTCTGTCGAGGCCCTGCTGGCTGGCAGTGGCCTAGGCCAGCCCGGGCCCTAGGGAGGCCTGGCTGAGCCTGGGCTGGGGCCCGCCCTAGCAGTGCCCAGGCCAAGCCTGGGACTGGAGGCCAGGCCACAGGCTCATTCCAGCTTGAGCCTGGTGCACAGAGCCTTCAGCTCGGACTTGCAGGGGGACTGCTCAGCACAGTGGCTTTGGCCTGCCATCCACGTTCCTCACTCGGGCCCTTCTGCCTGTCAGAGCCACACTCCCTCGAAGGGTGTTCCTGAGGCAGTTGGACAGTTGGGGAAGTGGAGGCTCTCCCAGCACGGGAGGCCCGCCTAGAGCATGGCTCTGGGTCCAAAGAGGACTCCCTGCACCTCAGGCACTGGCGAGAGATTTTGTGCACACAGGAGACCCTTGGCACACACAGCGTTTCCCCACGGAAAGCAGTGTGAGAACGAGCCCCTGCCAGGGCAGCACGGCCCTCTCCCACAGAAGCCCTCCATGCAACAGGCTGCCATGGACTCGGCTACAGGCCTTTGTGGCTGGAGAGACGGCAGCTCCTCTGGAGGCTCTGGGTCAGTGCGCACTCCCCTTCGGGTAAACGAGGCTTCTGGGGTGATTGCCTGCCCAAGAATGGCAAGCAGCCTGCCTCCTTTCAATGAGACGCACGTGGGGTGTGAGAGGCTTGGCAGCAGAGAAGAAGCAAGAGGGGCAGCCAGAGAGGGGACTTGCATGCAGCTTGAAGGCCCCAGATCTCCTGCCTCCCAACCAGGGCATGCCGGCTCTGCCCCCCGGGCCCCATTCCCAGGTGGGCACCCAGCTTCAGGATCTGCCCTTTCCCAGCCATGAAACCACACCCAGGCCACACGCTGAGCCCTGCCAAGGGGGAACTTTGCTCCCCGCATGGGCTGGGTGGCACGACTGGGTTAGGGGAGCGAAGGCCCTAGGAGGCCTTCAGGGTGCTGCCCCAGCACAGCAGTGTTCAGGCAAAGGCACTCTGCTTTCTGTAGGCTGGATGCACACTGGAGTTGCTGCTTGAGGCCGAGAGAGCTCAGCAGGGCGATCCATGGCTGAAGGCAAAGCAGAGAGGTTTTGGGTGGAGCGATGGCACCATCTGCTGGCTGAGCAGCATGGGAGGAGAGGCCTCACTCCAAAGGAGTTCCTGAGGACATTTGCAAGCAGGAGGCCCTCTGGCTGCACAAGCTCGAGAGTCCTGCTTAGGACTTCCCTCTGACAGCAGAGTGGGTGCCAAGGGCCTGGGGGTGGGAAAGTGCTCGGAAGCCCCAGGGGAGGCTCTGGGCCCCCAGTGCTCTCCGACGGCAAACGCTGCAGGCCCCAGCATCCACGAACTCCTCCAAGGCTTTGCAGTGGGAAAGCTGGCCATAGCAGAGGGCTCCCTGCCAGGTGCTGCAGGCCTTGGGGCATGGCTCAGCTGCAGCTTCCTTGCAGGCTGCTGGTCCAGGGGCGTGTGTCCCCTGGGCCAGAGTGCTGGAGGAGGAGCCCCTAGCAAGGGGAGAGCAAGCCCCTTGTTTCCTTGGCCTAGACTGGCCTGGGCACACAGAGGCCTGCCAGCAGTGAAGACAGTGCAGGCAGCAAGGGGGTGTGGCAGGCAGCGAAGAGGTGGCAGGAGTCCTGCTTGCAAGTGGGGTCAGGCCTGTCTTGTGCTCAGGCCCCAGTGGCCACGTGCACACACAGCCTCCGGACCTGCAGCTTCCCAGCAGTGCAGGAGCCACCCAGGCAACCCCCGGGGGCCTCCTCGAATGAACTGTGCTCTGTCGAGGCCCTGCTGGCTGGCAGTGGCCTAGGCCAGCCCGGGCCCTAGGGAGGCCTGGCTGAGCCTGGGCTGGGGCCCGCCCTAGCAGTGCCCAGGCCAAGCCTGGGACTGGAGGCCAGGCCACAGGCTCATTCCAGCTTGAGCCTGGTGCACAGAGCCTTCAGCTCGGACTTGCAGGGGGACTGCTCAGCACAGTGGCTTTGGCCTGCCATCCACGTTCCTCACTCGGGCCCTTCTGCCTGTCAGAGCCACACTCCCTCGAAGGGTGTTCCTGAGGCAGTTGGACAGTTGGGGAAGTGGAGGCTCTCCCAGCACGGGAGGCCCGCCTAGAGCATGGCTCTGGGTCCAAAGAGGACTCCCTGCACCTCAGGCACTGGCGAGAGATTTTGTGCACACAGGAGACCCTTGGCACACACAGCGTTTCCCCACGGAAAGCAGTGTGAGAACGAGCCCCTGCCAGGGCAGCACGGCCCTCTCCCACAGAAGCCCTCCATGCAACAGGCTGCCATGGACTCGGCTACAGGCCTTTGTGGCTGGAGAGACGGCAGCTCCTCTGGAGGCTCTGGGTCAGTGCGCACTCCCCTTCGGGTAAACGAGGCTCCTGGGGTGATTGCCTGCCCAAGAATGGCAAGCAGCCTGCCTCCTTTCAATGAGACGCACGTGGGGTGTGAGAGGCTTGGCAGCAGAGAAGAAGCAAGAGGGGCAGCCAGAGAGGGGACTTGCATGCAGCTTGAAGGCCCCAGATCTCCTGCCTCCCAACCAGGGCATGCCGGCTCTGCCCCCCGGGCCCCATTCCCAGGTGGGCACCCAGCTTCAGGATCTGCCCTTTCCCAGCCATGAAACCACAGCCAGGCCACACGCTGAGCCCTGCCAAGGGGGAACTTTGCTCCCCGCATGGGCTGGGTGGCACGACTGGGTTAGGGGAGCGAAGGCCCTAGGAGGCCTTCAGGGTGCTGCCCCAGCACAGCAGTGTTCAGGCAAAGGCACTCTGCTTTCTGTAGGCTGGATGCACACTGGAGTTGCTGCTTGAGGCCGAGAGAGCTCAGCAGGGCGATCCATGGCTGAAGGCAAAGCAGAGAGGTTTTGGGTGGAGCAATGGCACCATCTGCTGGCTGAGCAGCATGGGAGGAGAGGCCTCACTCCAAAGGAGTTCCTGAGGACATTTGCAAGCAGGAGGCCCTCTGGCTGCACAAGCTCGAGAGTCCTGCTTAGGACTTCCCTCTGGCAGCAGAGTGGGTGCCAAGGGCCTGGGGGTGGGAAAGTGCTCGGAAGCCACAGGGGAGGCTCTGGGCCCCCAGTGCTCTCCGACGGCAAACGCTGCAGGCCCCAGCATCCACGAACTCCTCCAAGGCTTTGCAGTGGGAAAGCTGGCCATAGCAGAGGGCTCCCTGCCAGGTGCTGCAGGCCTTGGGGCATGGCTCAGCTGCAGCTTCCTTGCAGGCTGCTGGTCCAGGGGCGTGTGTCCCCTGGGCCAGAGTGCTGGAGGAGGAGCCCCTAGCAAGGGGAGAGCAAGCCCCTTGTTTCCTTGGCCTAGACTGGCCTGGGCACACAGAGGCCTGCAAGCAGTGAAGACAGGGCAGGCAGCAAGGGGGTGTGGCAGGCAGCGAAGAGGTGGCAGGAGTCCTGCTTGCAAGTGGGGTCAGGCCTGTCTTGTGCTCAGGCCCCAGTGGCCACGTGCACACACAGCCTCCGGACCTGCAGCTTCCCAGCAGTGCAGGAGCCACCCAGGCAACCCCCGGGGGCCTCCTCGAATGAACTGTGCTCTGTCGAGGCCCTGCTGGCTGGCAGTGGCCTAGGCCAGCCCGGGCCCTAGGGAGGCCTGGCTGAGCCTGGGCTGGGTCCCGCCCTAGCAGTGCCCAGGCCAAGCCTGGGACTGGAGGCCAGGCCACAGGCTCATTCCAGCTTGAGCCTGGTGCACAGAGCCTTCAGCTCGGACTTGCAGGGGGACTGCTCAGCACAGTGGCTTTGGCCTGCCATCCACGTTCCTCACTCGGGCCCTTCTGCCTGTCAGAGCCACACTCCCTCCAAGGGTGTTCCTGAGGCAGTTGGACAGTTGGGGAAGTGGAGGCTCCCCCAGCACGGGAGGCCCGCCTAGAGCATGGCTCTGGGTCCAAAGAGGACTCCCTGCACCTCAGGCACTGGCGAGAGATTTTGTGCACACAGGAGACCCTTGGCACACACAGCGTTTCCCCACGGAAAGCAGTGTGAGAACGAGCCCCTGTCAGGGCAGCACGGCCCTCTCCCACAGAAGCCCTCCATGCAACAGGCTGCCATGGACTCGGCTACAGGCCTTTGTGGCTGGAGAGACAGCAGCTCCTCTGGAGGCTCTGGGTCAGTGCGCACTCCCCTTCGGGTCAACGAGGCTCCTGGGCTGATTGCCTGCCCAAGAATGGCAAGCAGCCTGCCTCCTTTCAATGAGACGCACGTGGGGTGTGAGAGGCTTGGCAGCAGAGAAGAAGCAAGAGGGGCAGCCAGAGAGGGGACTTGCATGCAGCTTGAAGGCCCCAGATCTCCTGCCTCCCAACCAGGGCATGCCGGCTCTGCCCCCCGGGCCCCATTCCCAGGTGGGCACCCAGCTTCAGGATCTGCCCTTTCCCAGCCATGAAACCACACCCAGGCCACACGCTGAGCCCTGCCAAGGGGGAACTTTGCTCCCCGCATGGGCTGGGTGGCACGACTGGGTTAGGGGAGCGAAGGCCCTAGGAGGCCTTCAGGGTGCTGTCCCAGCACAGCAGTGTTCAGGCAAAGGCACTCTGCTTTCTGTAGGCTGGATGCACACTGGAGTTGCTGCTTGAGGCAGAGAGAGCTCAGCAGGGCGATCCATGGCTGAAGGCAAAGCAGAGAGGTTTTGGGTGGAGCGATGGCACCATCTGCTGGCTGAGCAGCATGGGAGGAGAGGCCTCACTCCAAAGGAGTTCCTGAGGACATTTGCAAGCAGGAGGCCCTCTGGCTGCACAAGCTCGAGAGTCCTGCTTAGGACTTCCCTCTGGCAGCAGAGTGGGTGCCAAGGGCCTGGGGGTGGGAAAGTGCTCGGAAGCCACAGGGGAGGCTCTGGGCCCCCAGTGCTCTGCGACGGCAAACGCTGCAGGCCCCAGCATCCACGAACTCCTCCAAGGCTTTGCAGTGGGAAAGCTGGCCATAGCAGAGGGCTCCCTGCCAGGTGCTGCAGGCCTTGGGGCATGGCTCAGCTGCAGCTTCCTTGCAGGCTGCTGGTCCAGGGGCGTGTGTCCCCTGGGCCAGAGTGCTGGAGGAGGAGCCCCTAGCAAGGGGAGAGCAAGCCCCTTGTTTCCTTGGCCTAGACTGGCCTGGGCACACAGAGGCCTGCCAGCAGTGAAGACAGGGCAGGCAGCAAGGGGGTGTGGCAGGCAGCGAAGAGGTGGCAGGAGTCCTGCTTGCAAGTGGGGTCAGGCCTGTCTTGTGCTCAGGCCCCAGTGGCCACGTGCACACACAGCCTCCCGACCTGCAGCTTCCCAGCAGTGCAGGAGCCACCCAGGCAACCCCCGGGGGCCTCCTCGAATGAACTGTGCTCTGTCGAGGCCCTGCTGGCTGGCAGTGGCCTAGGCCAGCCCGGGCCCTAGGGAGGCCTGGCTGAGCCTGGGCTGGGGCCCGCCCTAGCAGTGCCCAGGCCAAGCCTGGGACTGGAGGCCAGGCCACAGGCTCATTCCAGCTTGAGCCTGGTGCACAGAGCCTTCAGCTCGGACTTGCAGGGGGACTGCTCAGCACAGTGGCTTTGGCCTGCCATCCACGTTCCTCACTCGGGCCCTTCTGCCTGTCAGAGCCACACTCCCTCGAAGGGTGTTCCTGAGGCAGTTGGACAGTTGGGGAAGTGGAGGCTCTCCCAGCACGGGAGGCCCGCCTAGAGCATGGCTCTGGGTCCAAAGAGGACTCCCTGCACCTCAGGCACTGGCGAGAGATTTTGTGCACACAGGAGACCCTTGGCACACACAGCGTTTCCCCACGGAAAGCAGTGTGAGAACGAGCCCCTGTCGGGGCAGCACGGCCCTCTCCCACAGAAGCCCTCCATGCAACAGGCTGCCATGGACTCGGCTACAGGCCTTTGTGGCTGGAGAGACGGCAGCTCCTCTGGAGGCTCTGGGTCAGTGCGCACTCCCCTTCGGGTAAACGAGGCTCCTGGGGTGATTGCCTGCCCAAGAATGGCAAGCAGCCTGCCTCCTTTCAATGAGACGCACGTGGGGTGTGAGAGGCTTGGCAGCAGAGAAGAAGCAAGAGGGGCAGCCAGAGAGGGGACTTGCATGCAGCTTGAAGGCCCCAGATCTCCTGCCTCCCAACCAGGGCATGCCGGCTCTGCCCCCCGGGCCCCATTCCCAGGTGGGCACCCAGCTTCAGGATCTGCCCTTTCCCAGCCATGAAACCACACCCAGGCCACACGCTGAGCCCTGCCAAGGGGGAACTTTGCTCCCCGCATGGGCTGGGTGGCACGACTGGGTTAGGGGAGCGAAGGCCCTAGGAGGCCTTCAGGGTGCTGCCCCAGCACAGCAGTGCTCCGGCAAAGGCACTCTGCTTTCTGTAGGCTGGATGCACACTGGAGTTGCTGCTTGAGGCAGAGAGAGCTCAGCAGGGCGATCCATGGCTGAAGGCAAAGCAGAGAGGTTTTGGGTGGAGCGATGGCACCATCTGCTGGCTGAGCAGCATGGGAGGAGAGGCCTCACTCCAAAGGAGTTCCTGAGGACATTTGCAAGCAGGAGGCCCTCTGGCTGCACAAGCTCGAGAGTCCTGCTTAGGACTTCCCTCTGGCAGCAGAGTGGGTGCCAAGGGCCTGGGGGTGGGAAAGTGCTCGGAAGCCACAGGGGAGGCTCTGGGCCCCCAGTGCTCTGCAACGGCAAACGCTGCAGGCCCCAGCATCCACGAACTCCTCCAAGGCTTTGCAGTGGGAAAGCTGGCCATAGCAGAGGGCTCCCTGCCAGGTGCTGCAGGCCTTTGGGCATGGCTCAGCTGCAGCTTCCTTGCAGGCTGCTGGTCCAGGGGCGTGTGTCCCCTGGGCCAGAGTGCTGGAGGAGGAGCCCCTAGCAAGGGGAGAGCAAGCCCCTTGTTTCCTTGGCCTAGACTGGCCTGGGCACACAGAGGCCTGCCAGCAGTGAAGACAGGGCAGGCAGCAAGGGGGTGTGGCAGGCAGCGAAGAGGTGGCAGGAGTCCTGCTTGCAAGTGGGGTCAGGCCTGTCTTGTGCTCAGGCCCCAGTGGCCACGTGCACACACAGCCTCCGGACCTGCAGCTTCCCAGCAGTGCAGGAGCCACCCAGGCAACCCCCGGGGGCCTCCTCGAATGAACTGTGCTCTGTCGAGGCCCTGCTGGCTGGCAGTGGCCTAGGCCAGCCCGGGCCCTAGGGAGGCCTGGCTGAGCCTGGGCTGGGGCCCGCCCTAGCAGTGCCCAGGCCAAGCCTGGGACTGGAGGCCAGGCCACAGGCTCATTCCAGCTTGAGCCTGGTGCACAGAGCCTTCAGCTCGGACTTGCAGGGGGACTGCTCAGCACAGTGGCTTTGGCCTGCCATCCACGTTCCTCACTCGGGCCCTTCTGCCTGTCAGAGCCACACTCCCTCGAAGGCTGTTCCTGAGGCAGTTGGACAGTTGGGGAAGTGGAGGCTCTCCCAGCACGGGAGGCCCGCCTAGAGCATGGCTCTGGGTCCAAAGAGGACTCCCTGTACCTCAGGCACTGGCGAGAGATTTTGTGCACACAGGAGACCCTTGGCACACACAGCGTTTCCCCACGGAAAGCAGTGTGAGAACGAGCCCCTGCCAGGGCAGCACGGCCCTCTCCCACAGAAGCCCTCCATGCAACAGGCTGCCATGGACTCGGCTACAGGCCTTTGTGGCTGGAGAGACGGCAGCTCCTCTGGAGGCTCTGGGTCAGTGCGCACTCCCCTTCGGGTAAACGAGGCTCCTGGGGTGATTGCCTGCCCAAGAATGGCAAGCAGCCTGCCTCCTTTCAATGAGACGCACGTGGGGTGTGAGAGGCTTGGCAGCAGAGAAGAAGCAAGAGGGGCAGCCAGAGAGGGGACTTGCATGCAGCTTGAAGGCCCCAGATCTCCTGACTCCCAACCAGGGCATGCCAGCTCTGCCCCCCGGCCCCATTCCCAGGTGGGCACCCAGCTTCAGGATCTGCCCTTTCCCAGCCATGAAACCACACCCAGGCCACACGCTGAGCCCTGCCAAGGGGGAACTTTGCTCCCCGCATGGGCTGGGTGGCACGACTGGGTTAGGGGAGCGAAGGCCCTAGGAGGCCTTCAGGGTGCTGCCCCAGCACAGCAGTGCTCCGGCAAAGGCACTCTGCTTTCTGTAGGCTGGATGCACACTGGAGTTGCTGCTTGAGGCAGAGAGAGCTCAGCAGGGCGATCCATGGCTGAAGGCAAAGCAGAGAGGTTTTGGGTGGAGCGATGGCACCATCTGCTGGCTGAGCAGCATGGGAGGAGAGGCCTCACTCCAAAGGAGTTCCTGAGGACATTTGCAAGCAGGAGGCCCTCTGGCTGCACAAGCTCGAGAGTCCTGCTTAGGACTTCCCTCTGGCAGCAGAGTGGGTGCCAAGGGCCTGGGGGTGGGAAAGTGCTCGGAAGCCACAGGGGAGGCTCTGGGCCCCCAGTGCTCTGCGACGGCAAACGCTGCAGGCCCCAGCATCCACGAACTCCTCCAAGGCTTTGCAGTGGGAAAACTGGCCATAGCAGAGGGCTCCCTGCCAGGTGCTGCAGGCCTTTGGGCATGGCTCAGCTGCAGCTTCCTTGCAGGCTGCTGGTCCAGGGGCGTGTGTCCCCTGGGCCAGAGTGCTGGAGGAGGAGCCCCTAGCAAGGGGAGAGCAAGCCCCTTGTTTCCTTGGCCTAGACTGGCCTGGGCACACAGAGGCCTGCCAGCAGTGAAGACAGGTCAGGCAGCAAGGGGGTGTGGCAGGCAGCGAAGAGGTGGCAGGAGTCCTGCTTGCAAGTGGGGTCAGGCCTGTCTTGTGCTCAGGCCCCAGTGGCCACGTGCACACACAGCCTCCGGACCTGCAGCTTCCCAGCAGTGCAGGAGCCACCCAGGCAACCCCCGGGGGCCTCCTCGAATGAACTGTGCTCTGTCGAGGCCCTGCTGGCTGGCAGTGGCCTAGGCCAGCCCGGGCCCTAGGGAGGCCTGGCTGAGCCTGGGCTGGGGCCCGCCCTAGCAGTGCCCAGGCCAAGCCTGGGACTGGAGGCCAGGCCACAGGCTCATTCCAGCTTGAGCCTGGTGCACAGAGCCTTCAGCTCGGACTTGCAGGGGGACTGCTCAGCACAGTGGCTTTGGCCTGCCATCCACGTTCCTCACTCGGGCCCTTCTGCCTGTCAGAGCCACACTCCCTCGAAGGGTGTTCCTGAGGCAGTTGGACAGTTGGGGAAGTGGAGGCTCTCCCAGCACGGGAGGCCCGCCTAGAGCATGGCTCTGGGTCCAAAGAGGACTCCCTGTACCTCAGGCACTGGCGAGAGATTTTGTGCACACAGGAGACCCTTGGCACACACAGCGTTTCCCCACGGAAAGCAGTGTGAGAACGAGGCCCTGCCAGGGCAGCACGGCCCTCTCCCACAGAAGCCCTCCATGCAACAGGCTGCCATGGACTCGGCTACAGGCCTTTGTGGCTGGAGAGACGGCAGCTCCTCTGGAGGCTCTGGGTCAGTGCGCACTCCCCTTCGGGTAAACGAGGCTCCTGGGGTGATTGCCTGCCCAAGAATGGCAAGCAGCCTGCCTCCTTTCAATGAGACGCACGTGGGGTGTGAGAGGCTTGGCAGCAGAGAAGAAGCAAGAGGGGCAGCCAGAGAGGGGACTTGCATGCAGCTTGAAGGCCCCAGATCTCCTGCCTCCCAACCAGGGCATGCCAGGTCTGCCCCCCGGGCCCCATTCCCAGGTGGGCACCCAGCTTCAGGATCTGCCCTTTCCCAGCCATGAAACCACACCCAGGCCACACGCTGAGCCCTGCCAAGGGGGAACTTTGCTCCCCGCATGGGCTGGGTGGCACGACTGGGTTAGGGGAGCGAAGGCCCTAGGAGGCCTTCAGGGTGCTGCCCCAGCACAGCAGTGCTCCGGCAAAGGCACTCTGCTTTCTGTAGGCTGGATGCACACTGGAGTTGCTGCTTGAGGCCGAGAGAGCTCAGCAGGGCGATCCATGGCTGAAGGCAAAGCAGAGAGGTTTTGGGTGGAGCGATGGCACCATCTGCTGGCTGAGCAGCATGGGAGGAGAGGCCTCACTCCAAAGGAGTTCCTGAGGACATTTGCAAGCAGGAGGCCCTCTGGCTGCACAAGCTCGAGAGTCCTGCTTAGGACTTCCCTCTGGCAGCAGAGTGGGTGCCAAGGGCCTGGGGGTGGGAAAGTGCTCGGAAGCCACAGGGGAGGCTCTGGGCCCCCAGTGCTCTGCGACGGCAAACGCTGCAGGCCCCAGCATCCACGAACTCCTCCAAGGCTTTGCAGTGGGAAAGCTGTCCATAGCAGAGGGCTCCCTGCCAGGTGCTGCAGGCCTTTGGGCATGGCTCAGCTGCAGCTTCCTTGCAGGCTGCTGGTCCAGGGGCGTGTGTCCCCTGGGCCAGAGTGCTGGAGGAGGAGCCCCTAGCAAGGGGAGAGCAAGCCCCTTGTTTCCTTGGCCTAGACTGGCCTGGGCACACAGAGGCCTGCCAGCAGTGAAGACAGGGCAGGCAGCAAGGGGGTGTGGCAGGCAGCGAAGAGGTGGCAGGAGTCCTGCTTGCAAGTGGGGTCAGGCCTGTCTTGTGCTCAGGCCCCAGTGGCCACGTGCACACACAGCCTCCGGACCTGCAGCTTCCCAGCAGTGCAGGAGCCACCCAGGCAACCCCCGGGGGCCTCCTCGAATGAACTGTGCTCTGTCGAGGCCCTGCTGGCTGGCAGTGGCCTAGGCCAGCCCGGGCCCTAGGGAGGCCTGGCTGAGCCTGGGCTGGGGCCCGCCCTAGCAGTGCCCAGGCCAAGCCTGGGACTGGAGGCCAGGCCACAGGCTCATTCCAGCTTGAGCCTGGTGCACAGAGCCTTCAGCTCGGACTTGCAGGAGGACTGCTCAGCACAGTGGCTTTGGCCTGCCATCCACGTTCCTCACTCGGGCCCTTCTGCCTGTCAGAGCCACACTCCCTCGAAGGGTGTTCCTGAGGCAGTTGGACAGTTGGGGAAGTGGAGGCTCTCCCAGCACGGGAGGCCCGCCTAGAGCATGGCTCTGGGTCCAAAGAGGACTCCCTGCACCTCAGGCACTGGCGAGAGATTTTGTGCACACAGGAGACCCTTGGCACACACAGCGTTTCCCCACGGAAAGCAGTGTGAGAACGAGCCCCTGCCAGGGCAGCACGGCCCTCTCCCACAGAAGCCCTCCATGCAACAGGCTGCCATGGACTCGGCTACAGGCCTTTGTGGCTGGAGAGACGGCAGCTCCTCTGGAGGCTCTGGGTCAGTGCGCACTCCCCTTCGGGTAAACGAGGCTCCTGGGGTGATTGCCTGCCCAAGAATGGCAAGCAGCCTGCCTCCTTTCAATGAGACGCACGTGGGGTGTGAGAGGCTTGGCAGCAGAGAAGAAGCAAGAGGGGCAGCCAGAGAGGGGACTTGCATGCAGCTTGAAGGCCCCAGATCTCCTGCCTCCCAACCAGGGCATGCCAGCTCTGCCCCCCGGGCCCCATTCCCAGGTGGGCACCCAGCTTCAGGATCTGCCCTTTCCCAGCCATGAAACCACACCCAGGCCACACGCTGAGCCCTGCCAAGGGGGAACTTTGCTCCCCGCATGGGCTGGGTGGCACGACTGTGTTAGGGGAGCGAAGGCCCTAGGAGGCCTTCAGGGTGCTGCCCCAGCACAGCAGTGCTCCGGCAAAGGCACTCTGCTTTCTGTAGGCTGGATGCACACTGGAGTTGCTGCTTGAGGCAGCGAGAGCTCAGCAGGGCGATCCATGGCTGAAGGCAAAGCAGAGAGGTTTTGGGTGGAGCGATGGCACCATCTGCTGGCTGAGCAGCATGGGAGGAGAGGCCTCACTCCAAAGGAGTTCCTGAGGACATTTGCAAGCAGGAGGCCCTCTGGCTGCACAAGCTCGAGAGTCCTGCTTAGGACTTCCCTCTGGCAGCAGAGTGGGTGCCAAGGGCCTGGGGGTGGGAAAGTGCTCGGAAGCCCCAGGGGAGGCTCTGGGCCCCCAGTGCTCTGCGACGGCAAACGCTGCAGGCCCCAGCATCCACGAACTCCTCCAAGGCTTTGCAGTGGGAAAGCTGGCCATAGCAGAGGGCTCCCTGCCAGGTGCTGCAGGCCTTTGGGCATGGCTCAGCTGCAGCTTCCTTGCAGGCTGCTGGTCCAGGGGCGTGTGTCCCCTGGGCCAGAGTGCTGGAGGAGGAGCCCCTAGCAAGGGGAGAGCAAGCCCCTTGTTTCCTTGGCCTAGACTGGCCTGGGCACACAGAGGCCTGCCAGCAGTGAAGACAGGGCAGGCAGCAAGGGGGTGTGGCAGGCAGCGAAGAGGTGGCAGGAGTCCTGCTTGCAAGTGGGGTCAGGCCTGTCTTGTGCTCAGGCCCCAGTGGCCACGTGCACACACAGCCTCCGGACCTGCAGCTTCCCAGCAGTGCAGGAGCCACCCAGGCAACCCCCGGGGGCCTCCTCGAATGAACTGTGCTCTGTCGAGGCCCTGCTGGCTGGCAGTGGCCTAGGCCAGCCCGGGCCCTAGGGAGGCCTGGCTGAGCCTGGGCTGGGGCCCGCCCTAGCAGTGCCCAGGCCAAGCCTGGGACTGGAGGCCAGGCCACAGGCTCATTCCAGCTTGAGCCTGGTGCACAGAGCCTTCAGCTAGGACTTGCAGGGGGACTGCTCAGCACAGTGGCTTTGGCCTGCCATCCACGTTCCTCACTCGGGCCCTTCTGCCTGTCAGAGCCACACTCCCTCGAAGGGTGTTCCTGAGGCAGTTGGACAGTTGGGGAAGTGGAGGCTCTCCCAGCATGCTAGGCCCGCCTAGAGCATGGCTCTGGGTCCAAAGAGGACTCCCTGCACCTCAGGCACTGGGGAGAGATTTTGTGCACACAGGAGACCCTTGGCACACACAGCGTTTCCCCACGGAAAGCAGTGTGAGAACGAGCCCCTGCCAGGGCAGCACGGCCCTCTCCCACAGAAGCCCTCCATGCAACAGGCTGCCATGGACTCGGCTACAGGGCTTTGGGGCTGCAGAGACGGCAGCTCCTCTGGAGGCTCTGGGTCAGTGCGCACTCCCCTTCGGGTCAACGAGGCTCCTGGGGTGATTGCCTGCCCAAGAATGGCAAGCAGCCTGCTCCTTTCAATGAGACGCACGTGGGGTGTGAGAGGCTTGGCAGCAGAGAAGAAGCAAGAGGGGCAGCCAGAGAGGGGACTTGCATGCAGCTTGAAGGCCCCAGATCTCCTGCCTCCCAACCAGGGCATGCCGGCTCTGCCCCCCGGGCCCCATTCCCAGGTGGGCACCCAGCTTCAGGATCTGCCCTTTCCCAGCCATGAAACCACACCCAGGCCACACGCTGAGCCCTGCCAAGGGGGAACTTTGCTCCCCGCATGGGCTGGGTGGCACGACTGGGTTAGGGGAGCGAAGGCCCTAGGAGGCCTTCAGGGTGCTGCCCCAGCACAGCAGTGCTCCGGCAAAGGCACTCTGCTTTCTGTAGGCTGGATGCACACTGGAGTTGCTGCTTGAGGCAGCGAGAGCTCAGCAGGGCGATCCATGGCTGAAGGCAAAGCAGAGAGGTTTTGGGTGGAGCGATGGCACCATCTGCTGGCTGAGCAGCATGGGAGGAGAGGCCTCACTCCAAAGGAGTTCCTGAGGACATTTGCAAGCAGGAGGCCCTCTGGCTGCACAAGCTCGAGAGTCCTGCTTAGGACTTCCCTCTGGCAGCAGAGTGGGTAAGGGCTGGGGGTGGGAAAGTGCTCGGAAGCCCCAGGGGAGGCTCTGGGCCCCCAGTGCTCTGCGACGGCAAACGCTGCAGGCCCCAGCATCCACGAACTCCTCCAAGGCTTTGCAGTGGGAAAGCTGGCCATAGCAGAGGGCTCCCTGCCAGGTGCTGCAGGCCTTTGGGCATGGCTCAGCTGCAGCTTCCTTGCAGGCTGCTGGTCCAGGGGCGTGTGTCCCCTGGGCCAGAGTGCTGGAGGAGGAGCTCCTAGCAAGGGGAGAGCAAGCCCCTTGTTTCCTTGGCCTAGACTGGCCTGGGCACACAGAGGCCTGCCAGCAGTGAAGACAGGGCAGGCAGCAAGGGGGTGTGGCAGGCAGCGAAGAGGTGGCAGGAGTCCTGCTTGCAAGTGGGGTCAGGCCTGTCTTGTGCTCAGGCCCCAGTGGCCACGTGCACACACAGCCTCCGGACCTGCAGCTTCCCAGCAGTGAAGGAGTCACCCAGGCAACCCCCGGGGGCCTCCTCGAATGAACTGTGCTCTGTCGAGGCCCTGCTGGCTGGCTGTGGCCTAGGCCAGCCCGGGCCCTAGGGAGGCCTGGCTGAGCCTGGGCTGGGTCCCGCCCTAGCAAGTGCCCAGGCCAAGCCTGGGACTGGAGACCAGGCCACAGGCTCATTCCAGCTTGAGCCTGGTGCACAGAGCCTTCAGCTCAGACTTGCAGGGGGACTGCTCAGCACAGTGGCTTTGGCCTGCCATCCACGTTCCTCACTCGGGCCCTTCTGCCTGTCAGAGCCACACTCCCTCGAAGGGTGTTCCTGAGGCAGTTGGACAGTTGGGGGAAGTGGAGGCTCTCCCAGCACGGGAGGCCCGCCTAGAGCATGGCTCTGGTCCAAAGAGGACTCCCTGCACCTCAGGCACTGGCGAGAGATTTTGTGCACACAGGAGACCCTTGGCACACACAGCGTTTCCCCACGGAAAGCAGTGTGAGAACGAGCCCCTGCCAGGGCAGCACGGCCCTCTCCCACAGAAGCCCTCCATGCAACAGGCTGCCATGGACTCGGCTACAGGCCTTTGTGGCTGGAGAGACGGCAGCTCCTCTGGAGGCTCTGGGTCAGTGCGCACTCCCCTTCGGGTAAACGAGGCTCCTGGGGTGATTGCCTGCCCAAGAATGGCAAGCAGCCTGCCTCCTTTCAATGAGACGCACGTGGGGTGTGAGAGGCTTGGCAGCAGAGAAGAAGCAAGAGGGGCAGCCAGAGAGGGGCCTTGCATGCAGCTTGAAGGCCCCAGATCTCCTGCCTCCCAACCAGGGCATGCCGGCTCTGCCCCCCGGGCCCCATTCCCAGGTGGGGCACCCAGCTTCAGGATCTGCCCTTTCCCAGCCATGAAACCACACCCAGGCCAACACGCTGAGCCCTGCCAAGGGGGAACTTTGCTCCCCGCATGGGCTGGGTGGCACGACTGGGTTAGGGGAGCGAAGGCCCTAGGAGGCCTTCAGGGTGCTGCCCCAGCACAGCAGTGCTCCGGCAAAGGCACTCTGCTTTCTGTAGGCTGGATGCACACTGGAGTTGCTGCTTGAGGCAGAGAGAGCTCAGCAGGGCGATCCATGGCTGAAGGCAAAGCAGAGAGGTTTTGGGTGGAGCGATGGCACCATCTGCTGGCTGAGCAGCATGGGAGGAGAGGCCTCACTCCAAAGGAGTTCCTGAGGGACATTTGCAAGCAGGAGGCCCTCTGGCTGCACAAGCTCGAGAGTCCTGCTTAGGACTTCCCTCTGGCAGCAGAGTGGGTGCCAAGGGCCTGGGGTGGGAAAGTGCTCGGAAGCCACAGGGGAGGCTCTGGGCCCCCAGTGCTCTGCGACGGCAAACGCTGCAGGCCCCCAGCATCCACGAACTCCTCCAAGGCTTTGCAGTGGGAAAACTGGCCATAGCAGAGGGCTCCCTGCCAGGTGCTGCAGGCCTTTGGGCATGGCTCAGCTGCAGCTTCCTTGCAGGCTGCTGGTCCAGGGGCGTGTGTCCCCTGGGCCAGAGTGCTGGAGGAGGAGCCCCTAGCAAGGGGAGAGCAAGCCCCTTGTTTCCTTGGCCTAGACTGGCCTGGGCACACAGAGGCCTGCCAGCAGTGAAGACAGGGCAGGCAGCAAGGGGGTGTGGCAGGCAGCGAAGAGGTGGCAGGAGTCCTGCTTGCAAGTGGGGTCAGGCCTGTCTTGTGCTCAGGCCCCAGTGGCCACGTGCACACACAGCCTCCGGACCTGCAGCTTCCCAGCAGTGCAGGAGCCACCCAGGCAACCCCCGGGGGCCTCCTCGAATGAACTGTGCTCTGTCGAGGCCCTGCTGGCTGGCAGTGGCCTAGGCCAGCCCGGGCCCTAGGGAGGCCTGGCTGAGCCTGGGCTGGGGCCCGCCCTAGCAGTGCCCAGGCCAAGCCTGGGACTGGAGGCCAGGCCACAGGCTCATTCCAGCTTGAGCCTGGTGCACAGAGCCTTCAGCTCGGACTTGCAGGGGGACTGCTCAGCACAGTGGCTTTGGCCTGCCATCCACGTTCCTCACTCGGGCCCTTCTGCCTGTCAGAGCCACACTCCCTCGAAGGGTGTTCCTGAGGCAGTTGGACAGTTGGGGAAGTGGAGGCTCTCCCAGCACGGGAGGCCCGCCTAGAGCATGGCTCTGGGTCCAAAGAGGACTCCCTGTACCTCAGGCACTGGCGAGAGATTTTGTGCACACAGGAGACCCTTGGCACACACAGCGTTTCCCCACGGAAAGCAGTGTGAGAACGAGCCCCTGCCAGGGCAGCACGGCCCTCTCCCACAGAAGCCCTCCATGCAACAGGCTGCCATGGACTCGGCTACAGGCCTTTGTGGCTGGAGAGACGGCAGCTCCTCTGGAGGCTCTGGGTCAGTGCGCACTCCCCTTCGGGTAAACGAGGCTCCTGGGGTGATTGCCTGCCCAAGAATGGCAAGCAGCCTGCCTCCTTTCAATGAGACGCACGTGGGGTGTGAGAGGCTTGGCAGCAGAGAAGAAGCAAGAGGGGCAGCCAGAGAGGGGACTTGCATGCAGCTTGAAGGCCCCAGATCTCCTGCCTCCCAACCAGGGCATGCCAGGTCTGCCCCCCGGGCCCCATTCCCAGGTGGGCACCCAGCTTCAGGATCTGCCCTTTCCCAGCCATGAAACCACACCCAGGCCACACGCTGAGCCCTGCCAAGGGGGAACTTTGCTCCCCGCATGGGCTGGGTGGCACGACTGGGTTAGGGGAGCGAAGGCCCTAGGAGGCCTTCAGGGTGCTGCCCCAGCACAGCAGTGCTCCGGCAAAGGCACTCTGCTTTCTGTAGGCTGGATGCACACTGGAGTTGCTGCTTGAGGCCGAGAGAGCTCAGCAGGGCGATCCATGGCTGAAGGCAAAGCAGAGAGGTTTTGGGTGGAGCGATGGCACCATCTGCTGGCTGAGCAGCATGGGAGGAGAGGCCTCACTCCAAAGGAGTTCCTGAGGACATTTGCAAGCAGGAGGCCCTCTGGCTGCACAAGCTCGAGAGTCCTGCTTAGGACTTCCCTCTGGCAGCAGAGTGGGTGCCAAGGGCCTGGGGGTGGGAAAGTGCTCGGAAGCCACAGGGGAGGCTCTGGGCCCCCAGTGCTCTGCGACGGCAAACGCTGCAGGCCCCAGCATCCACGAACTCCTCCAAGGCTTTGCAGTGGGAAAGCTGTCCATAGCAGAGGGCTCCCTGCCAGGTGCTGCAGGCCTTTGGGCATGGCTCAGCTGCAGCTTCCTTGCAGGCTGCTGGTCCAGGGGCGTGTGTCCCCTGGGCCAGAGTGCTGGAGGAGGAGCCCCTAGCAAGGGGAGAGCAAGCCCCTTGTTTCCTTGGCCTAGACTGGCCTGGGCACACAGAGGCCTGCCAGCAGTGAAGACAGGGCAGGCAGCAAGGGGGTGTGGCAGGCAGCGAAGAGGTGGCAGGAGTCCTGCTTGCAAGTGGGGTCAGGCCTGTCTTGTGCTCAGGCCCCAGTGGCCACGTGCACACACAGCCTCCGGACCTGCAGCTTCCCAGCAGTGCAGGAGCCACCCAGGCAACCCCCGGGGGCCTCCTCGAATGAACTGTGCTCTGTCGAGGCCCTGCTGGCTGGCAGTGGCCTAGGCCAGCCCGGGCCCTAGGGAGGCCTGGCTGAGCCTGGGCTGGGGCCCGCCCTAGCAGTGCCCAGGCCAAGCCTGGGACTGGAGGCCAGGCCACAGGCTCATTCCAGCTTGAGCCTGGTGCACAGAGCCTTCAGCTCGGACTTGCAGGAGGACTGCTCAGCACAGTGGCTTTGGCCTGCCATCCACGTTCCTCACTCGGGCCCTTCTGCCTGTCAGAGCCACACTCCCTCGAAGGGTGTTCCTGAGGCAGTTGGACAGTTGGGGAAGTGGAGGCTCTCCCAGCACGGGAGGCCCGCCTAGAGCATGGCTCTGGGTCCAAAGAGGACTCCCTGCACCTCAGGCACTGGCGAGAGATTTTGTGCACACAGGAGACCCTTGGCACACACAGCGTTTCCCCACGGAAAGCAGTGTGAGAACGAGCCCCTGCCAGGGCAGCACGGCCCTCTCCCACAGAAGCCCTCCATGCAACAGGCTGCCATGGACTCGGCTACAGGCCTTTGTGGCTGGAGAGACGGCAGCTCCTCTGGAGGCTCTGGGTCAGTGCGCACTCCCCTTCGGGTAAACGAGGCTCCTGGGGTGATTGCCTGCCCAAGAATGGCAAGCAGCCTGCCTCCTTTCAATGAGACGCACGTGGGGTGTGAGAGGCTTGGCAGCAGAGAAGAAGCAAGAGGGGCAGCCAGAGAGGGGACTTGCATGCAGCTTGAAGGCCCCAGATCTCCTGCCTCCCAACCAGGGCATGCCAGCTCTGCCCCCCGGGCCCCATTCCCAGGTGGGCACCCAGCTTCAGGATCTGCCCTTTCCCAGCCATGAAACCACACCCAGGCCACACGCTGAGCCCTGCCAAGGGGGAACTTTGCTCCCCGCATGGGCTGGGTGGCACGACTGTGTTAGGGGAGCGAAGGCCCTAGGAGGCCTTCAGGGTGCTGCCCCAGCACAGCAGTGCTCCGGCAAAGGCACTCTGCTTTCTGTAGGCTGGATGCACACTGGAGTTGCTGCTTGAGGCAGCGAGAGCTCAGCAGGGCGATCCATGGCTGAAGGCAAAGCAGAGAGGTTTTGGGTGGAGCGATGGCACCATCTGCTGGCTGAGCAGCATGGGAGGAGAGGCCTCACTCCAAAGGAGTTCCTGAGGACATTTGCAAGCAGGAGGCCCTCTGGCTGCACAAGCTCGAGAGTCCTGCTTAGGACTTCCCTCTGGCAGCAGAGTGGGTGCCAAGGGCCTGGGGGTGGGAAAGTGCTCGGAAGCCCCAGGGGAGGCTCTGGGCCCCCAGTGCTCTGCGACGGCAAACGCTGCAGGCCCCAGCATCCACGAACTCCTCCAAGGCTTTGCAGTGGGAAAGCTGGCCATAGCAGAGGGCTCCCTGCCAGGTGCTGCAGGCCTTTGGGCATGGCTCAGCTGCAGCTTCCTTGCAGGCTGCTGGTCCAGGGGCGTGTGTCCCCTGGGCCAGAGTGCTGGAGGAGGAGCCCCTAGCAAGGGGAGAGCAAGCCCCTTGTTTCCTTGGCCTAGACTGGCCTGGGCACACAGAGGCCTGCCAGCAGTGAAGACAGGGCAGGCAGCAAGGGGGTGTGGCAGGCAGCGAAGAGGTGGCAGGAGTCCTGCTTGCAAGTGGGGTCAGGCCTGTCTTGTGCTCAGGCCCCAGTGGCCACGTGCACACACAGCCTCCGGACCTGCAGCTTCCCAGCAGTGCAGGAGCCACCCAGGCAACCCCCGGGGGCCTCCTCGAATGAACTGTGCTCTGTCGAGGCCCTGCTGGCTGGCAGTGGCCTAGGCCAGCCCGGGCCCTAGGGAGGCCTGGCTGAGCCTGGGCTGGGGCCCGCCCTAGCAGTGCCCAGGCCAAGCCTGGGACTGGAGGCCAGGCCACAGGCTCATTCCAGCTTGAGCCTGGTGCACAGAGCCTTCAGCTAGGACTTGCAGGGGGACTGCTCAGCACAGTGGCTTTGGCCTGCCATCCACGTTCCTCACTCGGGCCCTTCTGCCTGTCAGAGCCACACTCCCTCGAAGGGTGTTCCTGAGGCAGTTGGACAGTTGGGGAAGTGGAGGCTCTCCCAGCATGCTAGGCCCGCCTAGAGCATGGCTCTGGGTCCAAAGAGGACTCCCTGCACCTCAGGCACTGGGGAGAGATTTTGTGCACACAGGAGACCCTTGGCACACACAGCGTTTCCCCACGGAAAGCAGTGTGAGAACGAGCCCCTGCCAGGGCAGCACGGCCCTCTCCCACAGAAGCCCTCCATGCAACAGGCTGCCATGGACTCGGCTACAGGGCTTTGGGGCTGCAGAGACGGCAGCTCCTCTGGAGGCTCTGGGTCAGTGCGCACTCCCCTTCGGGTCAACGAGGCTCCTGGGGTGATTGCCTGCCCAAGAATGGCAAGCAGCCTGCCTCCTTTCAATGAGACGCACGTGGGGTGTGAGAGGCTTGGCAGCAGAGAAGAAGCAAGAGGGGCAGCCAGAGAGGGGACTTGCATGCAGCTTGAAGGCCCCAGATCTCCTGCCTCCCAACCAGGGCATGCCGGCTCTGCCCCCCGGGCCCCATTCCCAGGTGGGCACCCAGCTTCAGGATCTGCCCTTTCCCAGCCATGAAACCACACCCAGGCCACACGCTGAGCCCTGCCAAGGGGGAACTTTGCTCCCCGCATGGGCTGGGTGGCACGACTGGGTTAGGGGAGCGAAGGCCCTAGGAGGCCTTCAGGGTGCTGCCCCAGCACAGCAGTGCTCCGGCAAAGGCACTCTGCTTTCTGTAGGCTGGATGCACACTGGAGTTGCTGCTTGAGGCAGCGAGAGCTCAGCAGGGCGATCCATGGCTGAAGGCAAAGCAGAGAGGTTTTGGGTGGAGCGATGGCACCATCTGCTGGCTGAGCAGCATGGGAGGAGAGGCCTCACTCCAAAGGAGTTCCTGAGGACATTTGCAAGCAGGAGGCCCTCTGGCTGCACAAGCTCGAGAGTCCTGCTTAGGACTTCCCTCTGGCAGCAGAGTGGGTGCCAAGGGCCTGGGGGTGGGAAAGTGCTCGGAAGCCCCAGGGGAGGCTCTGGGCCCCCAGTGCTCTGCGACGGCAAACGCTGCAGGCCCCAGCATCCACGAACTCCTCCAAGGCTTTGCAGTGGGAAAGCTGGCCATAGCAGAGGGCTCCCTGCCAGGTGCTGCAGGCCTTTGGGCATGGCTCAGCTGCAGCTTCCTTGCAGGCTGCTGGTCCAGGGGCGTGTGTCCCCTGGGCCAGAGTGCTGGAGGAGGAGCTCCTAGCAAGGGGAGAGCAAGCCCCTTGTTTCCTTGGCCTAGACTGGCCTGGGCACACAGAGGCCTGCCAGCAGTGAAGACAGGGCAGGCAGCAAGGGGGTGTGGCAGGCAGCGAAGAGGTGGCAGGAGTCCTGCTTGCAAGTGGGGTCAGGCCTGTCTTGTGCTCAGGCCCCAGTGGCCACGTGCACACACAGCCTCCGGACCTGCAGCTTCCCAGCAGTGAAGGAGTCACCCAGGCAACCCCCGGGGGCCTCCTCGAATGAACTGTGCTCTGTCGAGGCCCTGCTGGCTGGCTGTGGCCTAGGCCAGCCCGGGCCCTAGGGAGGCCTGGCTGAGCCTGGGCTGGGTCCCGCCCTAGCAGTGCCCAGGCCAAGCCTGGGACTGGAGACCAGGCCACAGGCTCATTCCAGCTTGAGCCTGGTGCACAGAGCCTTCAGCTCAGACTTGCAGGGGGACTGCTCAGCACAGTGGCTTTGGCCTGCCATCCACGTTCCTCACTCGGGCCCTTCTGCCTGTCAGAGCCACACTCCCTCGAAGGGTGTTCCTGAGGCAGTTGGACAGTTGGGGAAGTGGAGGCTCTCCCAGCACGGGAGGCCCGCCTAGAGCATGGCTCTGGGTCCAAAGAGGACTCCCTGCACCTCAGGCACTGGCGAGAGATTTTGTGCACACAGGAGACCCTTGGCACACACAGCGTTTCCCCACGGAAAGCAGTGTGAGAACGAGCCCCTGCCAGGGCAGCACGGCCCTCTCCCACAGAAGCCCTCCATGCAACAGGCTGCCATGGACTCGGCTACAGGCCTTTGTGGCTGGAGAGACGGCAGCTCCTCTGGAGGCTCTGGGTCAGTGCGCACTCCCCTTCGGGTAAACGAGGCTCCTGGGGTGATTGCCTGCCCAAGAATGGCAAGCAGCCTGCCTCCTTTCAATGAGACGCACGTGGGGTGTGAGAGGCTTGGCAGCAGAGAAGAAGCAAGAGGGGCAGCCAGAGAGGGGCCTTGCATGCAGCTTGAAGGCCCCAGATCTCCTGCCTCCCAACCAGGGCATGCCGGCTCTGCCCCCCGGGCCCCATTCCCAGGTGGGCACCCAGCTTCAGGATCTGCCCTTTCCCAGCCATGAAACCACACCCAGGCCACACGCTGAGCCCTGCCAAGGGGGAACTTTGCTCCCCGCATGGGCTGGGTGGCACGACTGGGTTAGGGGAGCGAAGGCCCTAGGAGGCCTTCAGGGTGCTGCCCCAGCACAGCAGTGCTCCGGCAAAGGCACTCTGCTTTCTGTAGGCTGGATGCACACTGGAGTTGCTGCTTGAGGCAGAGAGAGCTCAGCAGGGCGATCCATGGCTGAAGGCAAAGCAGAGAGGTTTTGGGTGGAGCGATGGCACCATCTGCTGGCTGAGCAGCATGGGAGGAGAGGCCTCACTCCAAAGGAGTTCCTGAGGACATTTGCAAGCAGGAGGCCCTCTGGCTGCACAAGCTCGAGAGTCCTGCTTAGGACTTCCCTCTGGCAGCAGAGTGGGTGCCAAGGGCCTGGGGGTGGGAAAGTGCTCGGAAGCCCCAGGGGAGGCTCTGGGCCCCCAGTGCTCTGCGACGGCAAACGCTGCAGGCCCCAGCATCCACGAACTCCTCCAAGGCTTTGCAGTGGGAAAGCTGGCCATAGCAGAGGGCTCCCTGCCAGGTGCTGCAGGCCTTTGGGCATGGCTCAGCTGCAGCTTCCTTGCAGGCTGCTGGTCCAGGGGCGTGTGTCCCCTGGGCCAGAGTGCTGGAGGAGGAGCCCCTAGCAAGGGGAGAGCAAGCCCCTTGTTTCCTTGGCCTAGACTGGCCTGGGCACACAGAGGCCTGCCAGCAGTGAAGACAGGGCAGGCAGCAAGGGGGTGTGGCAGGCAGCGAAGAGGTGGCAGGAGTCCTGCTTGCAAGTGGGGTCAGGCCTGTCTTGTGCTCAGGCCCCAGTGGCCACGTGCACACACAGCCTCCGGACCTGCAGCTTCCCAGCAGTGCAGGAGCCACCCAGGCAACCCCCGGGGGCCTCCTCGAATGAACTGTGCTCTGTCGAGGCCCTGCTGGCTGGCAGTGGCCTAGGCCAGCCCGGGCCCTAGGGAGGCCTGGCTGAGCCTGGGCTGGGGCCCGCCCTAGCAGTGCCCAGGCCAAGCCTGGGACTGGAGGCCAGGCCACAGGCTCATTCCAGCTTGAGCCTGGTGCACAGAGCCTTCAGCTCGGACTTGCAGGGGGACTGCTCAGCACAGTGGCTTTGGCCTGCCATCCACGTTCCTCACTCGGGCCCTTCTGCCTGTCAGAGCCACACTCCCTCGAAGGGTGTTCCTGAGGCAGTTGGACAGTTGGGGAAGTGGAGGCTCTCCCAGCACGGGAGGCCCGCCTAGAGCATGGCTCTGGGTCCAAAGAGGACTCCCTGTACCTCAGGCACTGGCGAGAGATTTTGTGCACACAGGAGACCCTTGGCACACACAGCGTTTCCCCACGGAAAGCAGTGTGAGAACGAGCCCCTGCCAGGGCAGCACGGCCCTCTCCCACAGAAGCCCTCCATGCAACAGGCTGCCATGGACTCGGCTACAGGCCTTTGTGGCTGGAGAGACGGCAGCTCCTCTGGAGGCTCTGGGTCAGTGCGCACTCCCCTTCGGGTAAACGAGGCTCCTGGGGTGATTGCCTGCCCAAGAATGGCAAGCAGCCTGCCTCCTTTCAATGAGACGCACGTGGGGTGTGAGAGGCTTGGCAGCAGAGAAGAAGCAAGAGGGGCAGCCAGAGAGGGGACTTGCATGCAGCTTGAAGGCCCCAGATCTCCTGCCTCCCAGCCAGGGCATGCCGGCTCTGCCCCCCGGGCCCCATTCCCAGGTGGGCACCCAGCTTCAGGATCTGCCCTTTCCCAGCCATGAAACCACACCCAGGCCACACGCTGAGCCCTGCCAAGGGGGAACTTTGCTCCCCGCATGGGCTGGGTGGCACGACTGGGTTAGGGGAGCGAAGGCCCTAGGAGGCCTTCAGGGTGCTGCCCCAGCACAGCAGTGCTCAGGCAAAGGCACTCTGCTTTCTGTAGGCTGCATGCACACTGGAGTTGCTGCTTGAGGCCGAGAGAGCTCAGCAGGGCGATCCATGGCTGAAGGCAAAGCAGAGAGGTTTTGGGTGGAGCGATGGCACCATCTGCTGGCTGAGCAGCATGGGAGGAGAGGCCTCACTCCAAAGGAGGTCCTGAGGACATTTGCAAGCAGGAGGCCCTCTGGCTGCACAAGCTCGAGAGTCCTGCTTAGGACTTCCCTCTGGCAGCAGAGTGGGTGCCAAGGGCCTGGGGGTGGGAAAGTGCTCGGAAGCCACAGGGGAGGCTCTGGGCCCCCAGTGCTCTGCGACGGCAAACGCTGCAGGCCCCAGCATCCACGAACTCCTCCAAGGCTTTGCAGTGGGAAAGCTGGCCATAGCAGAGGGCTCCCTGCCAGGTGCTGCAGGCCTTGGGGCATGGCTCAGCTGCAGCTTCCTTGCAGGCTGCTGGTCCAGGGGCGTGTGTCCCCTGGGCCAGAGTGCTGGAGGAGGAGCCCCTAGCAAGGGGAGAGCAAGCCCCTTGTTTCCTTGGCCTAGACTGGCCTGGGCACACAGAGGCCTGCCAGCAGTGAAGACAGGGCAGGCAGCAAGGGGGTGTGGCCGGCAGCGAAGAGGTGGCAGGAGTCCTGCTTGCAAGTGGGGTCAGGCCTGTCTTGTGCTCAGGCCCCAGTGGCCACGTGCACACACAGCCTCCGGACCTGCAGCTTCCCAGCAGTGCAGGAGTCACCCAGGCAACCCCCGGGGTCCTCCTCGAATGAACTGTGCTCTGTCGAGGCCCTGCTGGCTGGCAGTGGCCTAGGCCAGCCCGGGCCCTAGGGAGGCCTGGCTGAGCCTGGGCTGGGGCCCGCCCTAGCAGTGCCCAGGCCAAGCCTGGGACTGGAGGCCAGGCCACAGGCTCATTCCAGCTTGAGCCTGGTGCACAGAGCCTTCAGCTCGGACTTGCAGGGGGACTGCTCAGCACAGTGGCTTTGGCCTGCCATCCACGTTCCTCACTCGGGCCCTTCTGCCTGTCAGAGCCACACTCCCTCGAAGGGTGTTCCTGAGGCAGTTGGACAGTTGGGGAAGTGGAGGCTCTCCCAGCACGGGAGGCCCGCCTAGAGCATGGCTCTGGGTCCAAAGAGGACTCCCTGCACCTCAGGCACTGGCGAGAGATTTTGTGCACACAGGAGACCCTTGGCACACACAGCGTTTCCCCACGGAAAGCAGTGTGAGAACGAGCCCCTGTCAGGGCAGCACGGCCCTCTCCCACAGAAGCCCTCCATGCAACAGGCTGCCATGGACTCGGCTACAGGCCTTTGTGGCTGGAGAGACAGCAGCTCCTCTGGAGGCTCTGGGTCAGTGCGCACTCCCCTTCGGGTCAACGAGGCTCCTGGGCTGATTGCCTGCCCAAGAATGGCAAGCAGCCTGCCTCCTTTCAATGAGACGCACGTGGGGTGTGAGAGGCTTGGCAGCAGAGAAGAAGCAAGAGGGGCAGCCAGAGAGGGGACTTGCATGCAGCTTGAAGGCCCCAGATCTCCTGCCTCCCAACCAGGGCATGCCGGCTCTGCCCCCCAGGCCCCATTCCCAGGTGGGCACCCAGCTTCAGGATCTGCCCTTTCCCAGCCATGAAACCACACCCAGGCCACACGCTGAGCCCTGCCAAGGGGGAACTTTGCTCCCCGCATGGGCTGGGTGGCACGACTGGGTTAGGGGAGCGAAGGCCCTAGGAGGCCTTCAGGGTGCTGCCCCAGCACAGCAGTGTTCAGGCAAAGGCACTCTGCTTTCTGTAGGCTGGATGCACACTGGAGTTGCTGCTTGAGGCAGAGAGAGCTCAGCAGGGCGATCCATGGCTGAAGGCAAAGCAGAGAGGTTTTGGGTGGAGCGATGGCACCATCTGATGGCTGAGCAGCATGGGAGGAGAGGCCTCACTCCAAAGGAGTTCCTGAGGACATTTGCAAGCAGGAGGCCCTCTGGCTGCACAAGCTCGAGAGTCCTGCTTAGGACTTCCCTCTGGCAGCAGAGTGGGTGCCAAGGGCCTGGGGGTGGGAAAGTGCTCGGAAGCCACAGGGGAGGCTCTGGGCCCCCAGTGCTCTGCGACGGCAAACGCTGCAGGCCCCAGCATCCACGAACTCCTCCAAGGCTTTGCAGTGGGAAAGCTGGCCATAGCAGAGGGCTCCCTGCCAGGTGCTGCAGGCCTTTGGGCATGGCTCAGCTGCAGCTTCCTTGCAGGCTGCTGGTCCAGGGGCGTGTGTCCCCTGGGCCAGAGTGCTGGAGGAGGAGCCCCTAGCAAGGGGAGAGCAAGCCCCTTGTTTCCTTGGCCTAGACTGGCCTGGGCACACAGAGGCCTGCCAGCAGTGAAGACAGGGCAGGCAGCAAGGGGGTGTGGCAGGCAGCGAAGAGGTGGCAGGAGTCCTGCTTGCAAGTGGGGTCAGGCCTGTCTTGTGCTCAGGCCCCAGTGGCCACGTGCACACACAGCCTCCGGACCTGCAGCTTCCCAGCAGTGCAGGAGCCACCCAGGCAACCCCCGGGGGCCTCCTCGAATGAACTGTGCTCTGTCGAGGCCCTGCTGGCTGGCAGTGGCCTAGGCCAGCCCGGGCCCTAGGGAGGCCTGGCTGAGCCTGGGCTGGGGCCCGCCCTAGCAGTGCCCAGGCCAAGCCTGGGACTGGAGGCCAGGCCACAGGCTCATTCCAGCTTGAGCCTGGTGCACAGAGCCTTCAGCTCGGACTTGCAGGGGGACTGCTCAGCACAGTGGCTTTGGCCTGCCATCCACGTTCCTCACTCGGGCCCTTCTGCCTGTCAGAGCCACACTCCCTCGAAGGGTGTTCCTGAGGCAGTTGGACAGTTGGGGAAGTGGAGGCTCTCCCAGCACGGGAGGCCCGCCTAGAGCATGGCTCTGGGTCCAAAGAGGACTCCCTGTACCTCAGGCACTGGCGAGAGATTTTGTGCACACAGGAGACCCTTGGCACACACAGCGTTTCCCCACGGAAAGCAGTGTGAGAACGAGCCCCTGCCAGGGCAGCACGGCCCTCTCCCACAGAAGCCCTCCATGCAACAGGCTGCCATGGACTCGGCTACAGGCCTTTGTGGCTGGAGAGACGGCAGCTCCTCTGGAGGCTCTGGGTCAGTGCGCACTCCCCTTCGGGTAAACGAGGCTCCTGGGGTGATTGCCTGCCCAAGAATGGCAAGCAGCCTGCCTCCTTTCAATGAGACGCACGTGGGGTGTGAGAGGCTTGGCAGCAGAGAAGAAGCAAGAGGGGCAGCCAGAGAGGGGACTTGCATGCAGCTTGAAGGCCCCAGATCTCCTGCCTCCCAACCAGGGCATGCCAGCTCTGCCCCCCGGGCCCCATTCCCAGGTGGGCACCCAGCTTCAGGATCTGCCCTTTCCCAGCCATGAAACCACACCCAGGCCACACGCTGAGCCCTGCCAAGGGGGAACTTTGCTCCCCGCATGGGCTGGGTGGCACGACTGGGTTAGGGGAGCGAAGGCCCTAGGAGGCCTTCAGGGTGCTGCCCCAGCACAGCAGTGCTCCGGCAAAGGCACTCTGCTTTCTGTAGGCTGGATGCACACTGGAGTTGCTGCTTGAGGCAGCGAGAGCTCAGCAGGGCGATCCATGGCTGAAGGCAAAGCAGAGAGGTTTTGGGTGGAGCGATGGCACCATCTGCTGGCTGAGCAGCATGGGAGGAGAGGCCTCACTCCAAAGGAGTTCCTGAGGACATTTGCAAGCAGGAGGCCCTCTGGCTGCACAAGCTCGAGAGTCCTGCTTAGGACTTCCCTCTGGCAGCAGAGTGGGTGCCAAGGGCCTGGGGGTGGGAAAGTGCTCGGAAGCCACAGGGGAGGCTCTGGGCCCCCAGTGCTCTGCGACGGCAAACGCTGCAGGCCCCAGCATCCATGAACTCCTCCAAGGCTTTGCAGTGGGAAAGCTGGCCATAGCAGAGGGCTCCCTGCCAGGTGCTGCAGGCCTTTGGGCATGGCTCAGCTGCAGCTTCCTTGCAGGCTGCTGGTCCAGGGGCGTGTGTCCCCTGGGCCAGAGTGCTGGAGGAGGAGCTCCTAGCAAGGGGAGAGCAAGCCCCTTGTTTCCTTGGCCTAGACTGGCCTGGGCACACAGAGGCCTGCCAGCAGTGAAGACAGGGCAGGCAGCAAGGGGGTGTGGCAGGCAGCGAAGAGGTGGCAGGAGTCCTGCTTGCAAGTGGGGTCAGGCCTGTCTTGTGCTCAGGCCCCAGTGGCCACGTGCACACACAGCCTCCGGACCTGCAGCTTCCCAGCAGTGCAGGAGTCACCCAGGCAACCCCCGGGGGCCTCCTCGAATGAACTGTGCTCTGTCGAGGCCCTGCTGGCTGGCAGTGGCCTAGGCCAGCCCGGGCCCTAGGGAGGCCTGGCTGAGCCTGGGCTGGGGCCCGCCCTAGCAGTGCCCAGGCCAAGCCTGGGACTGGAGGCCAGGCCACAGGCTCATTCCAGCTTGAGCCTGGTGCACAGAGCCTTCAGCTCAGACTTGCAGGGGGACTGCTCAGCACAGTGGCTTTGGCCTGCCATCCACGTTCCTCACTCGGGCCCTTCTGCCTGTCAGAGCCACACTCCCTCGAAGGGTGTTCCTGAGGCAGTTGGACAGTTGGGGAAGTGGAGGCTCTCCCAGCACGGGAGGCCCGCCTAGAGCATGGCTCTGGGTCCAAAGAGGACTCCCTGCACCTCAGGCACTGGGGAGAGATTTTGTGCACACAGGAGACCCTTGGCACACACAGCGTTTCCCCACGGAAAGCAGTGTGAGAACGAGCCCCTGCCAGGGCAGCACGGCCCTCTCCCACAGAAGCCCTCCATGCAACAGGCTGCCATGGACTCGGCTACAGGCCTTTGTGGCTGGAGAGACGGCAGCTCCTCTGGAGGCTCTGGGTCAGTGCGCACTCCCCTTCGGGTCAACGAGGCTCCTGGGGTGATTGCCTGCCCAAGAATGGCAAGCAGCCTGCCTCCTTTCAATGAGACGCACGTGGGGTGTGGGAGGCTTGGCAGCAGAGAAGAAGCAAGAGGGGCAGCCAGAGAGGGTACTTGCATGCAGCTTGAAGGCCCCAGATCTCCTGCCTCCCAACCAGGGCATGCCGGCTCTGCCCCCCGGGCCCCATTCCCAGGTGGGCACCCAGCTTCAGGATCTGCCCTTTCCCAGCCATGAAACCACACCCAGGCCACACGCTGAGCCCTGCCAAGGGGGAACTTTGCTCCCCGCATGGGCTGGGTGGCACGACTGGGTTAGGGGAGCGAAGGCCCTAGGAGGCCTTCAGGGTGCTGCCCCAGCACAGCAGTGCTCCGGCAAAGGCACTCTGCTTTCTGTAGGCTGGATGCACACTGGAGTTGCTGCTTGAGGCAGCGAGAGCTCAGCAGGGCGATCCATGGCTGAAGGCAAAGCAGAGAGGTTTTGGGTGGAGCGATGGCACCATCTGCTGGCTGAGCAGCATGGGAGGAGAGGCCTCACTCCAAAGGAGTTCCTGAGGACATTTGCAAGCAGGAGGCCCTCTGGCTGCACAAGCTCGAGAGTCCTGCTTAGGACTTCCCTCTGGCAGCAGAGTGGGTGCCAAGGGCCTGGGGGTGGGAAAGTGCTCGGAAGCCACAGGGGAGGCTCTGGGCCCCCAGTGCTCTCCGACGGCAAACGCTGCAGGCCCCAGCATCCACGAACTCCTCCAAGGCTTTGCAGTGGGAAAGCTGGCCATAGCAGAGGGCTCCCTGCCAGGTGCTGCAGGCCTTGGGGCATGGCTCAGCTGCAGCTTCCTTGCAGGCTGCTGGTCCAGGGGCGTGTGTCCCCTGGGCCAGAGTGCTGGAGGAGGAGCCCCTAGCAAGGGGAGAGCAAGCCCCTTGTTTCCTTGGCCTAGACTGGCCTGGGCACACAGAGGCCTGCCAGCAGTGAAGACAGGGCAGGCAGCAAGGGGGTGTGGCAGGCAGCGAAGAGGTGGCAGGAGTCCTGCTTGCAAGTGGGGTCAGGCCTGTCTTGTGCTCAGGCCCCAGTGGCCACGTGCACACACAGCCTCCGGACCTGCAGCTTCCCAGCAGTGCAGGAGTCACCCAGGCAACCCCCGGGGTCCTCCTCGAATGAACTGTGCTCTGTCGAGGCCCTGCTGGCTGGCAGTGGCCTAGGCCAGCCCGGGCCCTAGGGAGGCCTGGCTGAGCCTGGGCTGGGGCCCGCCCTAGCAGTGCCCAGGCCAAGCCTGGGACTGGAGGCCAGGCCACAGGCTCATTCCAGCTTGAGCCTGGTGCACAGAGTCTTCAGCTCGGACTTGCAGGGGGACTGCTCAGCACAGTGGCTTTGGCCTGCCATCCACGTTCCTCACTCGGGCCCTTCTGCCTGTCAGAGCCACACTCCCTCCAAGGGTGTTCCTGAGGCAGTTGGACAGTTGGGGAAGTGGAGGCTCTCCCAGCACGGGAGGCCCGCCTAGAGCATGGCTCTGGGTCCAAAGAGGACTCCCTGCACCTCAGGCACTGGCGAGAGATTTTGTGCACACAGGAGACCCTTGGCACACACAGCGTTTCCCCACGGAAAGCAGTGTGAGAACGAGCCCCTGTCAGGGCAGCACGGCCCTCTCCCACAGAAGCCCTCCATGCAACAGGCTGCCATGGACTCGGCTACAGGCCTTTGTGGCTGGAGAGACAGCAGCTCCTCTGGAGGCTCTGGGTCAGTGCGCACTCCCCTTCGGGTCAACGAGGCTCCTGGGCTGATTGCCTGCCCAAGAATGGCAAGCAGCCTGCCTCCTTTCAATGAGACGCACGTGGGGTGTGAGAGGCTTGGCAGCAGAGAAGAAGCAAGAGGGGCAGCCAGAGAGGGGACTTGCATGCAGCTTGAAGGCCCCAGATCTCCTGCCTCCCAACCAGGGCATGCCGGCTCTGCCCCCCGGGCCCCATTCCCAGGTGGGCACCCAGCTTCAGGATCTGCCCTTTCCCAGCCATGAAACCACACCCAGGCCACACGCTGAGCCCTGCCAAGGGGGAACTTTGCTCCCCGCATGGGCTGGGTGGCACGACTGGGTTAGGGGAGCGAAGGCCCTAGGAGGCCTTCAGGGTGCTGCCCCAGCACAGCAGTGTTCAGGCAAAGGCACTCTGCTTTCTGTAGGCTGGATGCACACTGGAGTTGCTGCTTGAGGCAGAGAGAGCTCAGCAGGGCGATCCATGGCTGAAGGCAAAGCAGAGAGGTTTTGGGTGGAGCGATGGCACCATCTGATGGCTGAGCAGCATGGGAGGAGAGGCCTCACTCCAAAGGAGTTCCTGAGGACATTTGCAAGCAGGAGGCCCTCTGGCTGCACAAGCTCGAGAGTCCTGCTTAGGACTTCCCTCTGGCAGCAGAGTGGGTGCCAAGGGCCTGGGGGTGGGAAAGTGCTCGGAAGCCACAGGGGAGGCTCTGGGCCCCCAGTGCTCTGCGACGGCAAACGCTGCAGGCCCCAGCATCCACGAACTCCTCCAAGGCTTTGCAGTGGGAAAGCTGGCCATAGCAGAGGGCTCCCTGCCAGGTGCTGCAGGCCTTTGGGCATGGCTCAGCTGCAGCTTCCTTGCAGGCTGCTGGTCCAGGGGCGTGTGTCCCCTGGGCCAGAGTGCTGGAGGAGGAGCCCCTAGCAAGGGGAGAGCAAGCCCCTTGTTTCCTTGGCCTAGACTGGCCTGGGCACACAGAGGCCTGCCAGCAGTGAAGACAGGGCAGGCAGCAAGGGGGTGTGGCAGGCAGCGAAGAGGTGGCAGGAGTCCTGCTTGCAAGTGGGGTCAGGCCTGTCTTGTGCTCAGGCCCCAGTGGCCACGTGCACACACAGCCTCCGGACCTGCAGCTTCCCAGCAGTGCAGGAGCCACCCAGGCAACCCCCGGGGGCCTCCTCGAATGAACTGTGCTCTGTCGAGGCCCTGCTGGCTGGCAGTGGCCTAGGCCAGCCCGGGCCCTAGGGAGGCCTGGCTGAGCCTGGGCTGGGGCCCGCCCTAGCAGTGCCCAGGCCAAGCCTGGGACTGGAGGCCAGGCCACAGGCTCATTCCAGCTTGAGCCTGGTGCACAGAGCCTTCAGCTCGGACTTGCAGGGGGACTGCTCAGCACAGTGGCTTTGGCCTGCCATCCACGTTCCTCACTCGGGCCCTTCTGCCTGTCAGAGCCACACTCCCTCGAAGGGTGTTCCTGAGGCAGTTGGACAGTTGGGGAAGTGGAGGCTCTCCCAGCACGGGAGGCCCGCCTAGAGCATGGCTCTGGGTCCAAAGAGGACTCCCTGTACCTCAGGCACTGGCGAGAGATTTTGTGCACACAGGAGACTTTGGCACACACAGCGTTTCCCCACGGAAAGCAGTGTGAGAACGAGCCCCTGCCAGGGCAGCACGGCCCTCTCCCACAGAAGCCCTCCATGCAACAGGCTGCCATGGACTCGGCTACAGGCCTTTGTGGCTGGAGAGACGGCAGCTCCTCTGGAGGCTCTGGGTCAGTGCGCACTCCCCTTCGGGTAAACGAGGCTCCTGGGGTGATTGCCTGCCCAAGAATGGCAAGCAGCCTGCCTCCTTTCAATGAGACGCACGTGGGGTGTGAGAGGCTTGGCAGCAGAGAAGAAGCAAGAGGGGCAGCCAGAGAGGGGACTTGCATGCAGCTTGAAGGCCCCAGATCTCCTGCCTCCCAACCAGGGCATGCCAGCTCTGCCCCCCGGGCCCCATTCCCAGGTGGGCACCCAGCTTCAGGATCTGCCCTTTCCCAGCCATGAAACCACACCCAGGCCACACGCTGAGCCCTGCCAAGGGGGAACTTTGCTCCCCGCATGGGCTGGGTGGCACGACTGGGTTAGGGGAGCGAAGGCCCTAGGAGGCCTTCAGGGTGCTGCCCCAGCACAGCAGTGCTCCGGCAAAGGCACTCTGCTTTCTGTAGGCTGGATGCACACTGGAGTTGCTGCTTGAGGCAGCGAGAGCTCAGCAGGGCGATCCATGGCTGAAGGCAAAGCAGAGAGGTTTTGGGTGGAGCGATGGCACCATCTGCTGGCTGAGCAGCATGGGAGGAGAGGCCTCACTCCAAAGGAGTTCCTGAGGACATTTGCAAGCAGGAGGCCCTCTGGCTGCACAAGCTCGAGAGTCCTGCTTAGGACTTCCCTCTGGCAGCAGAGTGGGTGCCAAGGGCCTGGGGGTGGGAAAGTGCTCGGAAGCCACAGGGGAGGCTCTGGGCCCCCAGTGCTCTGCGACGGCAAACGCTGCAGGCCCCAGCATCCATGAACTCCTCCAAGGCTTTGCAGTGGGAAAGCTGTCCATAGCAGAGGGCTCCCTGCCAGGTGCTGCAGGCCTTTGGGCATGGCTCAGCTGCAGCTTCCTTGCAGGCTGCTGGTCCAGGGGCGTGTGTCCCCTGGGCCAGAGTGCTGGAGGAGGAGCTCCTAGCAAGGGGAGAGCAAGCCCCTTGTTTCCTTGGCCTAGACTGGCCTGGGCACACAGAGGCCTGCCAGCAGTGAAGACAGGGCAGGCAGCAAGGGGGTGTGGCAGGCAGCGAAGAGGTGGCAGGAGTCCTGCTTGCAAGTGGGGTCAGGCCTGTCTTGTGCTCAGGCCCCAGTGGCCACGTGCACACACAGCCTCCGGACCTGCAGCTTCCCAGCAGTGCAGGAGTCACCCAGGCAACCCCCGGGGGCCTCCTCGAATGAACTGTGCTCTGTCGAGGCCCTGCTGGCTGGCAGTGGCCTAGGCCAGCCCGGGCCCTAGGGAGGCCTGGCTGAGCCTGGGCTGGGGCCCGCCCTAGCAGTGCCCAGGCCAAGCCTGGGACTGGAGGCCAGGCCACAGGCTCATTCCAGCTTGAGCCTGGTGCACAGAGCCTTCAGCTCAGACTTGCAGGGGGACTGCTCAGCACAGTGGCTTTGGCCTGCCATCCACGTTCCTCACTCGGGCCCTTCTGCCTGTCAGAGCCACACTCCCTCGAAGGGTGTTCCTGAGGCAGTTGGACAGTTGGGGAAGTGGAGGCTCTCCCAGCACGGGAGGCCCGCCTAGAGCATGGCTCTGGGTCCAAAGAGGACTCCCTGCACCTCAGGCACTGGGGAGAGATTTTGTGCACACAGGAGACCCTTGGCACACACAGCGTTTCCCCACGGAAAGCAGTGTGAGAACGAGCCCCTGCCAGGGCAGCACGGCCCTCTCCCACAGAAGCCCTCCATGCAACAGGCTGCCATGGACTCGGCTACAGGCCTTTGTGGCTGGAGAGACGGCAGCTCCTCTGGAGGCTCTGGGTCAGTGCGCACTCCCCTTCGGGTCAACGAGGCTCCTGGGGTGATTGCCTGCCCAAGAATGGCAAGCAGCCTGCCTCCTTTCAATGAGACGCACGTGGGGTGTGGGAGGCTTGGCAGCAGAGAAGAAGCAAGAGGGGCAGCCAGAGAGGGGACTTGCATGCAGCTTGAAGGCCCCAGATCTCCTGCCTCCCAACCAGGGCATGCCGGCTCTGCCCCCCGGGCCCCATTCCCAGGTGGGCACCCAGCTTCAGGATCTGCCCTTTCCCAGCCATGAAACCACACCCAGGCCACACGCTGAGCCCTGCCAAGGGGGAACTTTGCTCCCCGCATGGGCTGGGTGGCACGACTGGGTTAGGGGAGCGAAGGCCCTAGGAGGCCTTCAGGGTGCTGCCCCAGCACAGCAGTGCTCCGGCAAAGGCACTCTGCTTTCTGTAGGCTGGATGCACACTGGAGTTGCTGCTTGAGGCAGCGAGAGCTCAGCAGGGCGATCCATGGCTGAAGGCAAAGCAGAGAGGTTTTGGGTGGAGCGATGGCACCATCTGCTGGCTGAGCAGCATGGGAGGAGAGGCCTCACTCCAAAGGAGTTCCTGAGGACATTTGCAAGCAGGAGGCCCTCTGGCTGCACAAGCTCGAGAGTCCTGCTTAGGACTTCCCTCTGGCAGCAGAGTGGGTGCCAAGGGCCTGGGGGTGGGAAAGTGCTCGGAAGCCACAGGGGAGGCTCTGGGCCCCCAGTGCTCTGCGACGGCAAACGCTGCAGGCCCCAGCATCCATGAACTCCTCCAAGGCTTTGCAGTGGGAAAGCTGGCCATAGCAGAGGGCTCCCTGCCAGGTGCTGCAGGCCTTTGGGCATGGCTCAGCTGCAGCTTCCTTGCAGGCTGCTGGTCCAGGGGCGTGTGTCCCCTGGGCCAGAGTGCTGGAGGAGGAGCTCCTAGCAAGGGGAGAGCAAGCCCCTTGTTTCCTTGGCCTAGACTGGCCTGGGCACACAGAGGCCTGCCAGCAGTGAAGACAGGGCAGGCAGCAAGGGGGTGTGGCAGGCAGCGAAGAGGTGGCAGGAGTCCTGCTTGCAAGTGGGGTCAGGCCTGTCTTGTGCTCAGGCCCCAGTGGCCACGTGCACACACAGCCTCCGGACCTGCAGCTTCCCAGCAGTGCAGGAGTCACCCAGGCAACCCCCGGGGGCCTCCTCGAATGAACTGTGCTCTGTCGAGGCCCTGCTGGCTGGCAGTGGCCTAGGCCAGCCCGGGCCCTAGGGAGGCCTGGCTGAGCCTGGGCTGGGGCCCGCCCTAGCAGTGCCCAGGCCAAGCCTGGGACTGGAGGCCAGGCCACAGGCTCATTCCAGCTTGAGCCTGGTGCACAGAGCCTTCAGCTCAGACTTGCAGGGGGACTGCTCAGCACAGTGGCTTTGGCCTGCCATCCACGTTCCTCACTCGGGCCCTTCTGCCTGTCAGAGCCACACTCCCTCGAAGGGTGTTCCTGAGGCAGTTGGACAGTTGGGGAAGTGGAGGCTCTCCCAGCACGGGAGGCCCGCCTAGAGCATGGCTCTGGGTCCAAAGAGGACTCCCTGCACCTCAGGCACTGGCGAGAGATTTTGTGCACACAGGAGACCCTTGGCACACACAGCGTTTCCCCACGGAAAGCAGTGTGAGAACGAGCCCCTGCCAGGGCAGCACGGCCCTCTCCCACAGAAGCCCTCCATGCAACAGGCTGCCATGGACTCGGCTACAGGCCTTTGTGGCTGGAGAGACGGCAGCTCCTCTGGAGGCTCTGGGTCAGTGCGCACTCCCCTTCGGGTCAACGAGGCTCCTGGGGTGATTGCCTGCCCAAGAATGGCAAGCAGCCTGCCTCCTTTCAATGAGACGCACGTGGGGTGTAGGAGGCTTGGCAGCAGAGAAGAAGCAAGAGGGGCAGCCAGAGAGGGGACTTGCATGCAGCTTGAAGGCCCCAGATCTCCTGCCTCCCAACCAGGGCATGCCGGCTCTGCCCCCCGGGCCCCATTCCCAGGTGGGCACCCAGCTTCAGGATCTGCCCTTTCCCAGCCATGAAACCACACCCAGGCCACACGCTGAGCCCTGCCAAGGGGGAACTTTGCTCCCCGCATGGGCTGGGTGGCACGACTGGGTTAGGGGAGCGAAGGCCCTAGGAGGCCTTCAGGGTGCTGCCCCAGCACAGCAGTGCTCCGGCAAAGGCACTCTGCTTTCTGTAGGCTGGATGCACACTGGAGTTGCTGCTTGAGGCAGCGAGAGCTCAGCAGGGCGATCCATGGCTGAAGGCAAAGCAGAGAGGTTTTGGGTGGAGCGATGGCACCATCTGCTGGCTGAGCAGCATGGGAGGAGAGGCCTCACTCCAAAGGAGTTCCTGAGGACATTTGCAAGCAGGAGGCCCTCTGGCTGCACAAGCTCGAGAGTCCTGCTTAGGACTTCCCTCTGGCAGCAGAGTGGGTGCCAAGGGCCTGGGGGTGGGAAAGTGCTCGGAAGCCACAGGGGAGGCTCTGGGCCCCCAGTGCTCTCCGACGGCAAACGCTGCAGGCCCCAGCATCCATGAACTCCTCCAAGGCTTTGCAGTGGGAAAGCTGGCCATAGCAGAGGGCTCCCTGCCAGGTGCTGCAGGCCTTTGGGCATGGCTCAGCTGCAGCTTCCTTGCAGGCTGCTGGTCCAGGGGCGTGTGTCCCCTGGGCCAGAGTGCTGGAGGAGGAGCTCCTAGCAAGGGGAGAGCAAGCCCCTTGTTTCCTTGGCCTAGACTGGCCTGGGCACACAGAGGCCTGCCAGCAGTGAAGACAGGGCAGGCAGCAAGGGGGTGTGGCAGGCAGCGAAGAGGTGGCAGGAGTCCTGCTTGCAAGTGGGGTCAGGCCTGTCTTGTGCTCAGGCCCCAGTGGCCACGTGCACACACAGCCTCCGGACCTGCAGCTTCCCAGCAGTGCAGGAGTCACCCAGGCAACCCCCGGGGGCCTCCTCGAATGAACTGTGCTCTGTCGAGGCCCTGCTGGCTGGCAGTGGCCTAGGCCAGCCCGGGCCCTAGGGAGGCCTGGCTGAGCCTGGGCTGGGGCCCGCCCTAGCAGTGCCCAGGCCAAGCCTGGGACTGGAGGCCAGGCCACAGGCTCATTCCAGCTTGAGCCTGGTGCACAGAGCCTTCAGCTCAGACTTGCAGGGGGACTGCTCAGCACAGTGGCTTTGGCCTGCCATCCACGTTCCTCACTCGGGCCCTTCTGCCTGTCAGAGCCACACTCCCTCGAAGGGTGTTCCTGAGGCAGTTGGACAGTTGGGGAAGTGGAGGCTCTCCCAGCACGGGAGGCCCGCCTAGAGCATGGCTCTGGGTCCAAAGAGGACTCCCTGCACCTCAGGCACTGGCGAGAGATTTTGTGCACACAGGAGACCCTTGGCACACACAGCGTTTCCCCACGGAAAGCAGTGTGAGAACGAGCCCCTGCCAGGGCAGCACGGCCCTCTCCCACAGAAGCCCTCCATGCAACAGGCTGCCATGGACTCGGCTACAGGCCTTTGTGGCTGGAGAGACGGCAGCTCCTCTGGAGGCTCTGGGTCAGTGCGCACTCCCCTTCGGGTCAACGAGGCTCCTGGGGTGATTGCCTGCCCAAGAATGGCAAGCAGCCTGCCTCCTTTCAATGAGACGCACGTGGGGTGTGGGAGGCTTGGCAGCAGAGAAGAAGCAAGAGGGGCAGCCAGAGAGGGGACTTGCATGCAGCTTGAAGGCCCCAGATCTCCTGCCTCCCAACCAGGGCATGCCGGCTCTGCCCCCCGGGCCCCATTCCCAGGTGGGCACCCAGCTTCAGGATCTGCCCTTTCCCAGCCATGAAACCACACCCAGGCCACACGCTGAGCCCTGCCAAGGGGGAACTTTGCTCCCCGCATGGGCTGGGTGGCACGACTGGGTTAGGGGAGCGAAGGCCCTAGGAGGCCTTCAGGGTGCTGCCCCAGCACAGCAGTGCTCCGGCAAAGGCACTCTGCTTTCTGTAGGCTGGATGCACACTGGAGTTGCTGCTTGAGGCAGAGAGAGCTCAGCAGGGCGATCCATGGCTGAAGGCAAAGCACAGAGGTTTTGGGTGGAGCGATGGCACCATCTGCTGGCTGAGCAGCATGGGAGGAGAGGCCTCACTCCAAAGGAGTTCCTGAGGACATTTGCAAGCAGGAGGCCCTCTGGCTGCACAAGCTCGAGAGTCCTGCTTAGGACTTCCCTCTGGCAGCAGAGTGGGTGCCAAGGGCCTGGGGGTGGGAAAGTGCTCGGAAGCCACAGGGGAGGCTCTGGGCCCCCAGTGCTCTCTGACGGCAAACGCTGCAGGCCCCAGCATCCACGAACTCCTCCAAGGCTTTGCAGTGGGAAAGCTGGCCATAGCAGAGGGCTACCTGCCAGGTGCTGCAGGCCTTTGGGCATGGCTCAGCTGCAGCTTCCTTGCAGGCTGCTGGTCCAGGGGCGTGTGTCCCCTGGGCCAGAGTGCTGGAGGAGGAGCTCCTAGCAAGGGGAGAGCAAGCCCCTTGTTTCCTTGGCCTAGACTGGCCTGGGCACACAGAGGCCTGCCAGCAGTGAAGACAGGGCAGGCAGCAAGGGGGTGTGGCAGGCAGCGAAGAGGTGGCAGGAGTCCTGCTTGCAAGTGGGGTCAGGCCTGTCTTGTGCTCAGGCCCCAGTGGCCACGTGCACACACAGCCTCCGGACCTGCAGCTTCCCAGCAGTGCAGGAGCCACCCAGGCAACCCCCGGGGGCCTACTCGAATGAACTGTGCTCTGTCGAGGCCCTGCTGGCTGGCAGTGGCCTAGGCCAGCCCGGGCCCTAGGGAGGCCTGGCTGAGCCTGGGCTGGGGCCCACCCTAGCAGTGCCCAGGCCAAGCCTGGGACTGGAGGCCAGGCCACAGGCTCATTCCAGCTTGAGCCTGGTGCACAGAGCCTTCAGCTCGGACTTGCAGGGGGACTGCTCAGCACAGTGGCTTTGGCCTGCCATCCACGTTCCTCACTCGGGCCCTTCTGCCTGTCAGAGCCACACTCCCTCGAAGGCTGTTCCTGAGGCAGTTGGACAGTTGGGGAAGTGGAGGCTCTCCCAGCACGGGAGGCCCGCCCAGAGCATGGCTCTGGGTCCAAAGAGAACTCCCTGCACCTCAGGCACTGGCGAGAGATTTTGTGCACACAGGAGACCCTTGGCACACACAGCGTTTCCCCACGGAAAGCAGTGTGAGAACGAGCCCCTGCCAGGGCAGCACGGCCCTCTCCCACAGAAGCCCTCCATGCAACAGGCTGCCATGGACTCGGCTACAGGCCTTTGTGGCTGGAGAGACGGCAGCTCCTCTGGAGGCTCTGGGTCAGTGCGCACTCCCCTTCGGGTAAACGAGGCTCCTGGGGTGATTGCCTGCCCAAGAATGGCAAGCAGCCTGCCTCCTTTCAATGAGACGCACGTGGGGTGTGAGAGGCTTGGCAGCAGAGAAGAAGCAAGAGGGGCAGCCAGAGAGGGGACTTGCATGCAGCTTGAAGGCCCCAGATCTCCTGCCTCCCAACCAGGGCATGCCGGCTCTGCCCCCCGGGCCCCATTCCCAGGTGGGCACCCAGCTTCAGGATCTGCCCTTTCCCAGCCATGAAACCACAGCCAGGCCACACGCTGAGCCCTGCCAAGGGGGAACTTTGCTCCCCGCATGGGCTGGGTGGCACGACTGGGTTAGGGGAGCGAAGGCCCTAGGAGGCCTTCAGGGTGCTGCCCCAGCACAGCAGTGCTCAGGCAAAGGCACTCTGCTTTCTGTAGGCTGGATGCACACTGGAGTTCCTGCTTGAGGCCGAGAGAGCTCAGCAGGGCGATCCATGGCTGAAGGCAAAGCAGAGAGGTTTTGGGTGGAGCGATGGCACCATCTGCTGGCTGAGCAGCATGGGAGGAGAGGCCTCACTCCAAAGGAGTTCCTGAGGACATTTGCAAGCAGGAGGCCCTCTGGCTGCACAAGCTCGAGAGTCCTGCTTAGGACTTCCCTCTGGCAGCAGAGTGGGTGCCAAGGGCCTGGGGGTGGGAAAGTGCTCGGAAGCCACAGGGGAGGCTCTGGGCCCCCAGTGCTCTGCGACGGCAAACGCTGCAGGCCCCAGCATCCACGAACTCCTCCAAGGCTTTGCAGTGGGAAAGCTGGCCATAGCAGAGGGCTCCCTGCCAGGTGCTGCAGGCCTTTGGGCATGGCTCAGCTGCAGCTTCCTTGCAGGCTGCTGGTCCAGGGGCGTGTGTCCCCTGGGCCAGAGTGCTGGAGGAGGAGCTCCTAGCAAGGGGAGAGCAAGCCCCTTGTTTCCTTGGCCTAGACTGGCCTGGGCACACAGAGGCCTGCCAGCAGTGAAGACAGGGCAGGCAGCAAGGGGGTGTGGCAGGCAGCGAAGAGGTGGCAGGAGTCCTGCTTGCAAGTGGGGTCAGGCCTGTCTTGTGCTCAGGCCCCAGTGGCCACGTGCACACACAGCCTCCGGACCTGCAGCTTCCCAGCAGTGCAGGAGCCACCCATGCAACCCCCGGGGGCCTCCTCGAATGAACTGTGCTCTGTCGAGGCCCTGCTGGCTGGCAGTGGCCTAGGCCAGCCCGGGCCCTAGGGAGGCCTGGCTGAGCCTGGGCTGGGGCCCGCCCTAGCAGTGCCCAGGCCAAGCCTGGGACTGGAGGCCAGGCCACAGGCTCATTCCAGCTTGAGCCTGGTGCACAGAGCCTTCAGCTCGGACTTGCAGGGGGACTGCTCAGCACAGTGGCTTTGGCCTGCCATCCACGTTCCTCACTCGGGCCCTTCTGCCTGTCAGAGCCACACTCCCTCGAAGGGTGTTCCTGAGGCAGTTGGACAGTTGGGGAAGTGGAGGCTCTCCCAGCATGGGAGGCCCGCCTAGAGAATGGCTCTGGGTCCAAAGAGGACTCCCTGCACCTCAGGCACTGGCGAGAGATTTTGTGCACACAGGAGACCCTTGGCACACACAGCGTTTCCCCACGGAAAGCAGTGTGAGAACGAGCCCCTGCCAGGGCAGCACGGCCCTCTCCCACAGAAGCCCTCCATGCAACAGGCTGCCATGGACTCGGCTACAGGCCTTTGTGGCTGGAGAGACGGCAGCTCCTCTGGAGGCTCTGGGTCAGTGCGCACTCCCCTTCGGGTAAACGAGGCTCCTGGGGTGATGGCCTGCCCAAGAATGGCAAGCAGCCTGCCTCCTTTCAATGAGACGCACGTGGGGTGTGAGAGGCTTGGCAGCAGAGAAGAAGCAAGAGGGGCAGCCAGAGAGGGGCCTTGCATGCAGCTTGAAGGCCCCAGATCTCCTGCCTCCCAACCAGGGCATGCCAGCTCTGCCCCCCGGGCCCCATTCCCAGGTGGGCACCCAGCTTCAGGATCTGCCCTTTCCCAGCCATGAAACCACACCCAGGCCACACGCTGAGCCCTGCCAAGGGGGAACTTTGCTCCCCGCATGGGCTGGGTGGCACGACTGGGTTAGGGGAGCGAAGGCCCTAGGAGGCCTTCAGGGTGCTGCCCCAGCACAGCAGTGCTCAGGCAAAGGCACTCTGCTTTCTGTAGGCTGGATGCACACTGGAGTTGCTGCTTGAGGCAGCGAGAGCTCAGCAGGGCGATCCATGGCTGAAGGCAAAGCAGAGAGGTTTTGGGTGGAGCGATGGCACCATCTGCTGGCTGAGCAGCATGGGAGGAGAGGCCTCACTCCAAAGGAGTTCCTGAGGACATTTGCAAGCAGGAGGCCCTCTGGCTGCACAAGCTCGAGAGTCCTGCTTAGGACTTCCCTCTGGCAGCAGAGTGGGTGCCAAGGGCCTGGGGGTGGGAAAGTGCTCGGAAGCCACAGGGGAGGCTCTGGGCCCCCAGTGCTCTCCGACAGCAAACGCTGCAGGCCCCAGCATCCATGAACTCCTCCAAGGCTTTGCAGTGGGAAAGCTGGCCATAGCAGAGGGCTCCCTGCCAGGTGCTGCAGGCCTTGGGGCATGGCTCAGCTGCAGCTTCCTTGCAGGCTGCTGGTCCAGGGGCGTGTGTCCCCTGGGCCAGAGTGCTGGAGGAGGAGCTCCTAGCAAGGGGAGAGCAAGCCCCTTGTTTCCTTGGCCTAGACTGGCCTGGGCACACAGAGGCCTGCCAGCAGTGAAGACAGGGCAGGCAGCAAGGGGGTGTGGCAGGCAGCGAAGAGGTGGCAGGAGTCCTGCTTGCAAGTGGGGTCAGGCCTGTCTTGTGCTCAGGCCCCAGTGGCCACGTGCACACACAGCCTCCGGACCTGCAGCTTCCCAGCAGTGCAGAAGTCACCCAGGCAACCCCCGGGGGCCTCCTCGAATGAACTGTGCTCTGTCGAGGCCCTGCTGGCTGGCAGTGGCCTAGGCCAGCCCGGGCCCTAGGGAGGCCTGGCTGAGCCTGGGCTGGGGCCCGCCCTAGCAGTGCCCAGGCCAAGCCTGGGACTGGAGGCCAGGCCACAGGCTCATTCCAGCTTGAGCCTGGTGCACAGAGCCTTCAGCTCAGACTTGCAGGGGGACTGCTCAGCACAGTGGCTTTGGCCTGCCATCCACGTTCCTCACTCGGGCCCTTCTGCCTGTCAGAGCCACACTCCCTCCAAGGGTGTTCCTGAGGCAGTTGGACAGTTGGGGAAGTGGAGGCTCTCCCAGCACGGGAGGCCCGCCTAGAGCATGGCTCTGGGTCCAAAGAGGACTCCCTGCACCTCAGGCACTGGCGAGAGATTTTGTGCACACAGGAGACCCTTGGCACACACAGCGTTTCCCCACGGAAAGCAGTGTGAGAACGAGCCCCTGCCAGGGCAGCACGGCCCTCTCCCACAGAAGCCCTCCATGCAACAGGCTGCCATGGACTCGGCTACAGGCCTTTGTGGCTGGAGAGACGGCAGCTCCTCTGGAGGCTCTGGGTCAGTGCGCACTCCCCTTCGGGTCAACGAGGCTCCTGGGGTGATTGCCTGCCCAAGAATGGCAAGCAGCCTGCCTCCTTTCAATGAGACGCACGTGGGGTGTGGGAGGCTTGGCAGCAGAGAAGAAGCAAGAGGGGCAGCCAGAGAGGGGACTTGCATGCAGCTTGAAGGCCCCAGATCTCCTGCCTCCCAACCAGGGCATGCCGGCTCTGCCCCCCGGGCCCCATTCCCAGGTGGGCACCCAGCTTCAGGATCTGCCCTTTCCCAGCCATGAAACCACACCCAGGCCACACGCTGAGCCCTGCCAAGGGGGAACTTTGCTCCCCGCATGGGCTGGGTGGCACGACTGGGTTAGGGGAGCGAAGGCCCTAGGAGGCCTTCAGGGTGCTGCCCCAGCACAGCAGTGCTCCGGCAAAGGCACTCTGCTTTCTGTAGGCTGGATGCACACTGGAGTTGCTGCTTGAGGCAGAGAGAGCTCAGCAGGGCGATCCATGGCTGAAGGCAAAGCACAGAGGTTTTGGGTGGAGCGATGGCACCATCTGCTGGCTGAGCAGCATGGGAGGAGAGGCCTCACTCCAAAGGAGTTCCTGAGGACATTTGCAAGCAGGAGGCCCTCTGGCTGCACAAGCTCGAGAGTCCTGCTTAGGACTTCCCTCTGGCAGCAGAGTGGGTGCCAAGGGCCTGGGGGTGGGAAAGTGCTCGGAAGCCACAGGGGAGGCTGTGGGCCCCCAGTGCTCTCTGACGGCAAACGCTGCAGGCCCCAGCATCCACGAACTCCTCCAAGGCTTTGCAGTGGGAAAGCTGGCCATAGCAGAGGGCTCCCTGCCAGGTGCTGCAGGCCTTTGGGCATGGCTCAGCTGCAGCTTCCTTGCAGGCTGCTGGTCCAGGGGCGTGTGTCCCCTGGGCCAGAGTGCTGGAGGAGGAGCTCCTAGCAAGGGGAGAGCAAGCCCCTTGTTTCCTTGGCCTAGACTGGCCTGGGCACACAGAGGCCTGCCAGCAGTGAAGACAGGGCAGGCAGCAAGGGGGTGTGGCAGGCAGCGAAGAGGTGGCAGGAGTCCTGCTTGCAAGTGGGGTCAGGCCTGTCTTGTGCTCAGGCCCCAGTGGCCACGTGCACACACAGCCTCCGGACCTGCAGCTTCCCAGCAGTGCAGGAGCCACCCAGGCAACCCCCGGGGGCCTACTCGAATGAACTGTGCTCTGTCGAGGCCCTGCTGGCTGGCAGTGGCCTAGGCCAGCCCGGGCCCTAGGGAGGCCTGGCTGAGCCTGGGCTGGGGCCCGCCCTAGCAGTGCCCAGGCCAAGCCTGGGACTGGAGGCCAGGCCACAGGCTCATTCCAGCTTGAGCCTGGTGCACAGAGCCTTCAGCTCAGACTTGCAGGGGGACTGCTCAGCACAGTGGCTTTGGCCTGCCATCCACGTTCCTCACTCGGGCCCTTCTGCCTGTCAGAGCCACACTCCCTCCAAGGGTGTTCCTGAGGCAGTTGGACAGTTGGGGAAGTGGAGGCTCTCCCAGCACGGGAGGCCCGCCTAGAGCATGGCTCTGGGTCCAAAGAGGACTCCCTGCACCTCAGGCACTGGCGAGAGATTTTGTGCACACAGGAGACCCTTGGCACACACAGCGTTTCCCCACGGAAAGCAGTGTGAGAACGAGCCCCTGCCAGGGCAGCACGGCCCTCTCCCACAGAAGCCCTCCATGCAACAGGCTGCCATGGACTCGGCTACAGGCCTTTGTGGCTGGAGAGACGGCAGCTCCTCTGGAGGCTCTGGGTCAGTGCGCACTCCCCTTCGGGTAAACGAGGCTCCTGGGGTGATTGCCTGCCCAAGAATGGCAAGCAGCCTGCCTCCTTTCAATGAGACGCACGTGGGGTGTGAGAGGCTTGGCAGCAGAGAAGAAGCAAGAGGGGCAGCCAGAGAGGGGACTTGCATGCAGCTTGAAGGCCCCAGATCTCCTGCCTCCCAACCAGGGCATGCCAGCTCTGCCCCCCGGGCCCCATTCCCAGGTGGGCACCCAGCTTCAGGATCTGCCCTTTCCCAGCCATGAAACCACACCCAGGCCACACGCTGAGCCCTGCCAAGGGGGAACTTTGCTCCCCGCATGGGCTGGGTGGCACGACTGGGTTAGGGGAGCGAAGGCCCTAGGAGGCCTTCAGGGTGCTGCCCCAGCACAGCAGTGCTCCGGCAAAGGCACTCTGCTTTCTGTAGGCTGGATGCACACTGGAGTTGCTGCTTGAGGCAGCGAGAGCTCAGCAGGGCGATCCATGGCTGAAGGCAAAGCAGAGAGGTTTTGGGTGGAGCGATGGCACCATCTGCTGGCTGAGCAGCATGGGAGGAGAGGCCTCACTCCAAAGGAGTTCCTGAGGACATTTGCAAGCAGGAGGCCCTCTGGCTGCACAAGCTCGAGAGTCCTGCTTAGGACTTCCCTCTGGCAGCAGAGTGGGTGCCAAGGGCCTGGGGGTGGGAAAGTGCTCGGAAGCCACAGGGGAGGCTCTGGGCCCCCAGTGCTCTCCGACGGCAAACGCTGCAGGCCCCAGCATCCATGAACTCCTCCAAGGCTTTGCAGTGGGAAAGCTGGCCATAGCAGAGGGCTCCCTGCCAGGTGCTGCAGGCCTTGGGGCATGGCTCAGCTGCAGCTTCCTTGCAGGCTGCTGGTCCAGGGGCGTGTGTCCCCTGGGCCAGAGTGCTGGAGGAGGAGCTCCTAGCAAGGGGAGAGCAAGCCCCTTGTTTCCTTGGCCTAGACTGGCCTGGGCACACAGAGGCCTGCCAGCAGTGAAGACAGGGCAGGCAGCAAGGGGGTGTGGCAGGCAGCGAAGAGGTGGCAGGAGTCCTGCTTGCAAGTGGGGTCAGGCCTGTCTTGTGCTCAGGCCCCAGTGGCCACGTGCACACACAGCCTCCGGACCTGCAGCTTCCCAGCAGTGCAGGAGTCACCCAGGCAACCCCCGGGGGCCTCCTCGAATGAACTGTGCTCTGTCGAGGCCCTGCTGGCTGGCAGTGGCCTAGGCCAGCCCGGGCCCTAGGGAGGCCTGGCTGAGCCTGGGCTGGGGCCCGCCCTAGCAGTGCCCAGGCCAAGCCTGGGACTGGAGGCCAGGCCACAGGCTCATTCCAGCTTGAGCCTGGTGCACAGAGCCTTCAGCTCAGACTTGCAGGGGGACTGCTCAGCACAGTGGCTTTGGCCTGCCATCCACGTTCCTCACTCGGGCCCTTCTGCCTGTCAGAGCCACACTCCCTCGAAGGGTGTTCCTGAGGCAGTTGGACAGTTGGGGAAGTGGAGGCTCTCCCAGCACGGGAGGCCCGCCTAGAGCATGGCTCTGGGTCCAAAGAGGACTCCCTGCACCTCAGGCACTGGCGAGAGATTTTGTGCACACAGGAGACCCTTGGCACACACAGCGTTTCCCCACGGAAAGCAGTGTGAGAACGAGCCCCTGCCAGGGCAGCACGGCCCTCTCCCACAGAAGCCCTCCATGCAACAGGCTGCCATGGACTCGGCTACAGGCCTTTGTGGCTGGAGAGACGGCAGCTCCTCTGGAGGCTCTGGGTCAGTGCGCACTCCCCTTCGGGTCAACGAGGCTCCTGGGGTGATTGCCTGCCCAAGAATGGCAAGCAGCCTGCCTCCTTTCAATGAGACGCACGTGGGGTGTGGGAGGCTTGGCAGCAGAGAAGAAGCAAGAGGGGCAGCCAGAGAGGGGACTTGCATGCAGCTTGAAGGCCCCAGATCTCCTGCCTCCCAACCAGGGCATGCCGGCTCTGCCCCCCGGGCCCCATTCCCAGGTGGGCACCCAGCTTCAGGATCTGCCCTTTCCCAGCCATGAAACCACACCCAGGCCACACGCTGAGCCCTGCCAAGGGGGAACTTTGCTCCCCGCATGGGCTGGGTGGCACGACTGGGTTAGGGGAGCGAAGGCCCTAGGAGGCCTTCAGGGTGCTGCCCCAGCACAGCAGTGCTCCGGCAAAGGCACTCTGCTTTCTGTAGGCTGGATGCACACTGGAGTTGCTGCTTGAGGCAGCGAGAGCTCAGCAGGGCGATCCATGGCTGAAGGCAAAGCACAGAGGTTTTGGGTGGAGCGATGGCACCATCTGCTGGCTGAGCAGCATGGGAGGAGAGGCCTCACTCCAAAGGAGTTCCTGAGGACATTTGCAAGCAGGAGGCCCTCTGGCTGCACAAGCTCGAGAGTCCTGCTTAGGACTTCCCTCTGGCAGCAGAGTGGGTGCCAAGGGCCTGGGGGTGGGAAAGTGCTCGGAAGCCACAGGGGAGGCTCTGGGCCCCCAGTGCTCTCCGACGGCAAACGCTGCAGGCCCCAGCATCCATGAACTCCTCCAAGGCTTTGCAGTGGGAAAGCTGGCCATAGCAGAGGGCTCCCTGCCAGGTGCTGCAGGCCTTTGGGCATGGCTCAGCTGCAGCTTCCTTGCAGGCTGCTGGTCCAGGGGCGTGTGTCCCCTGGGCCAGAGTGCTGGAGGAGGAGCTCCTAGCAAGGGGAGAGCAAGCCCCTTGTTTCCTTGGCCTAGACTGGCCTGGGCACACAGAGGCCTGCCAGCAGTGAAGACAGGGCAGGCAGCAAGGGGGTGTGGCAGGCAGCGAAGAGGTGGCAGGAGTCCTGCTTGCAAGTGGGGTCAGGCCTGTCTTGTGCTCAGGCCCCAGTGGCCACGTGCACACACAGCCTCCGGACCTGCAGCTTCCCAGCAGTGCAGGAGTCACCCAGGCAACCCCCGGGGGCCTCCTCGAATGAACTGTGCTCTGTCGAGGCCCTGCTGGCTGGCAGTGGCCTAGGCCAGCCCGGGCCCTAGGGAGGCCTGGCTGAGCCTGGGCTGGGGCCCGCCCTAGCAGTGCCCAGGCCAAGCCTGGGACTGGAGGCCAGGCCACAGGCTCATTCCAGCTTGAGCCTGGTGCACAGAGCCTTCAGCTCAGACTTGCAGGGGGACTGCTCAGCACAGTGGCTTTGGCCTGCCATCCACGTTCCTCACTCGGGCCCTTCTGCCTGTCAGAGCCACACTCCCTCGAAGGGTGTTCCTGAGGCAGTTGGACAGTTGGGGAAGTGGAGGCTCTCCCAGCACGGGAGGCCCGCCTAGAGCATGGCTCTGGGTCCAAAGAGGACTCCCTGCACCTCAGGCACTGGCGAGAGATTTTGTGCACACAGGAGACCCTTGGCACACACAGCGTTTCCCCACGGAAAGCAGTGTGAGAACGAGCCCCTGCCAGGGCAGCACGGCCCTCTCCCACAGAAGCCCTCCATGCAACAGGCTGCCATGGACTCGGCTACAGGCCTTTGTGGCTGGAGAGACGGCAGCTCCTCTGGAGGCTCTGGGTCAGTGCGCACTCCCCTTCGGGTCAACGAGGCTCCTGGGGTGATTGCCTGCCCAAGAATGGCAAGCAGCCTGCCTCCTTTCAATGAGACGCACGTGGGGTGTGGGAGGCTTGGCAGCAGAGAAGAAGCAAGAGGGGCAGCCAGAGAGGGGCCTTGCATGCAGCTTGAAGGCCCCAGATCTCCTGCCTCCCAACCAGGGCATGCCGGCTCTGCCCCCCGGGCCCCATTCCCAGGTGGGCACCCAGCTTCAGGATCTGCCCTTTCCCAGCCATGAAACCACACCCAGGCCACACGCTGAGCCCTGCCAAGGGGGAACTTTGCTCCCCGCATGGGCTGGGTGGCACGACTGGGTTAGGGGAGCGAAGGCCCTAGGAGGCCTTCAGGGTGCTGCCCCAGCACAGCAGTGCTCCGGCAAAGGCACTCTGCTTTCTGTAGGCTGGATGCACACTGGAGTTGCTGCTTGAGGCAGAGAGAGCTCAGCAGGGCGATCCATGGCTGAAGGCAAAGCACAGAGGTTTTGGGTGGAGCGATGGCACCATCTGCTGGCTGAGCAGCATGGGAGGAGAGGCCTCACTCCAAAGGAGTTCCTGAGGACATTTGCAAGCAGGAGGCCCTCTGGCTGCACAAGCTCGAGAGTCCTGCTTAGGACTTCCCTCTGGCAGCAGAGTGGGTGCCAAGGGCCTGGGGGTGGGAAAGTGCTCGGAAGCCACAGGGGAGGCTCTGGGCCCCCAGTGCTCTCTGACGGCAAACGCTGCAGGCCCCAGCATCCACGAACTCCTCCAAGGCTTTGCAGTGGGAAAGCTGGCCATAGCAGAGGGCTCCCTGCCAGGTGCTGCAGGCGTTTGGGCATGGCTCAGCTGCAGCTTCCTTGCAGGCTGCTGGTCCAGGGGCGTGTGTCCCCTGGGCCAGAGTGCTGGAGGAGGAGCTCCTAGCAAGGGGAGAGCAAGCCCCTTGTTTCCTTGGCCTAGACTGGCCTGGGCACACAGAGGCCTGCCAGCAGTGAAGACAGGGCAGGCAGCAAGGGGGTGTGGCAGGCAGCGAAGAGGTGGCAGGAGTCCTGCTTGCAAGTGGGGTCAGGCCTGTCTTGTGCTCAGGCCCCAGTGGCCACGTGCACACACAGCCTCCGGACCTGCAGCTTCCCAGCAGTGCAGGAGCCACCCAGGCAACCCCCGGGGGCCTACTCGAATGAACTGTGCTCTGTCGAGGCCCTGCTGGCTGGCAGTGGCCTAGGCCAGCCCGGGCCCTAGGGAGGCCTGGCTGAGCCTGGGCTGGGGCCCACCCTAGCAGTGCCCAGGCCAAGCCTGGGACTGGAGGCCAGGCCACAGGCTCATTCCAGCTTGAGCCTGGTGCACAGAGCCTTCAGCTCGGACTTGCAGGGGGACTGCTCAGCACAGTGGCTTTGGCCTGCCATCCACGTTCCTCACTCGGGCCCTTCTGCCTGTCAGAGCCACACTCCCTCGAAGGCTGTTCCTGAGGCAGTTGGACAGTTGGGGAAGTGGAGGCTCTCCCAGCACGGGAGGCCCGCCCAGAGCATGGCTCTGGGTCCAAAGAGAACTCCCTGCACCTCAGGCACTGGCGAGAGATTTTGTGCACACAGGAGACCCTTGGCACACACAGCGTTTCCCCACGGAAAGCAGTGTGAGAACGAGCCCCTGCCAGGGCAGCACGGCCCTCTCCCACAGAAGCCCTCCATGCAACAGGCTGCCATGGACTCGGCTACAGGCCTTTGTGGCTGGAGAGACGGCAGCTCCTCTGGAGGCTCTGGGTCAGTGCGCACTCCCCTTCGGGTAAACGAGGCTCCTGGGGTGATTGCCTGCCCAAGAATGGCAAGCAGCCTGCCTCCTTTCAATGAGACGCACGTGGGGTGTGAGAGGCTTGGCAGCAGAGAAGAAGCAAGAGGGGCAGCCAGAGAGGGGCCTTGCATGCAGCTTGAAGGCCCCAGATCTCCTGCCTCCCAACCAGGGCATGCCGGCTCTGCCCCCCGGGCCCCATTCCCAGGTGGGCACCCAGCTTCAGGATCTGCCCTTTCCCAGCCATGAAACCACAGCCAGGCCACACGCTGAGCCCTGCCAAGGGGGAACTTTGCTCCCCGCATGGGCTGGGTGGCACGACTGGGTTAGGGGAGCGAAGGCCCTAGGAGGCCTTCAGGGTGCTGCCCCAGCACAGCAGTGCTCAGGCAAAGGCACTCTGCTTTCTGTAGGCTGGATGCACACTGGAGTTCCTGCTTGAGGCCGAGAGAGCTCAGCAGGGCGATCCATGGCTGAAGGCAAAGCAGAGAGGTTTTGGGTGGAGCGATGGCACCATCTGCTGGCTGAGCAGCATGGGAGGAGAGGCCTCACTCCAAAGGAGTTCCTGAGGACATTTGCAAGCAGGAGGCCCTCTGGCTGCACAAGCTCGAGAGTCCTGCTTAGGACTTCCCTCTGGCAGCAGAGTGGGTGCCAAGGGCCTGGGGGTGGGAAAGTGCTCGGAAGCCACAGGGGAGGCTCTGGGCCCCCAGTGCTCTGCGACGGCAAACGCTGCAGGCCCCAGCATCCACGAACTCCTCCAAGGCTTTGCAGTGGGAAAGCTGGCCATAGCAGAGGGCTCCCTGCCAGGTGCTGCAGGCCTTTGGGCATGGCTCAGCTGCAGCTTCCTTGCAGGCTGCTGGTCCAGGGGCGTGTGTCCCCTGGGCCAGAGTGCTGGAGGAGGAGCTCCTAGCAAGGGGAGAGCAAGCCCCTTGTTTCCTTGGCCTAGACTGGCCTGGGCACACAGAGGCCTGCCAGCAGTGAAGACAGGGCAGGCAGCAAGGGGGTGTGGCAGGCAGCGAAGAGGTGGCAGGAGTCCTGCTTGCAAGTGGGGTCAGGCCTGTCTTGTGCTCAGGCCCCAGTGGCCACGTGCACACACAGCCTCCGGACCTGCAGCTTTCCAGCAGTGCAGGAGCCACCCATGCAACCCCCGGGGGCCTCCTCGAATGAACTGTGCTCTGTCGAGGCCCTGCTGGCTGGCAGTGGCCTAGGCCAGCCCGGGCCCTAGGGAGGCCTGGCTGAGCCTGGGCTGGGGCCCGCCCTAGCAGTGCCCAGGCCAAGCCTGGGACTGGAGGCCAGGCCACAGGCTCATTCCAGCTTGAGCCTGGTGCACAGAGCCTTCAGCTCGGACTTGCAGGGGGACTGCTCAGCACAGTGGCTTTGGCCTGCCATCCACGTTCCTCACTCGGGCCCTTCTGCCTGTCAGAGCCACACTCCCTCCAAGGGTGTTCCTGAGGCAGTTGGACAGTTGGGGAAGTGGAGGCTCTCCCAGCACGGGAGGCCCGCCTAGAGCATGGCTCTGGGTCCAAAGAGGACTCCCTGCACCTCAGGCACTGGCGAGAGATTTTGTGCACACAGGAGACCCTTGGCACACACAGCGTTTCCCCACGGAAAGCAGTGTGAGAACGAGCCCCTGCCAGGGCAGCACGGCCCTCTCCCACAGAAGCCCTCCATGCAACAGGCTGCCATGGACTCGGCTACAGGCCTTTGTGGCTGGAGAGACGGCAGCTCCTCTGGAGGCTCTGGGTCAGTGCGCACTCCCCTTCGGGTCAACGAGGCTCCTGGGGTGATTGCCTGCCCAAGAATGGCAAGCAGCCTGCCTCCTTTCAATGAGACGCACGTGGGGTGTGGGAGGCTTGGCAGCAGAGAAGAAGCAAGAGGGGCAGCCAGAGAGGGGACTTGCATGCAGCTTGAAGGCCCCAGATCTCCTGCCTCCCAACCAGGGCATGCCGGCTCTGCCCCCCGGGCCCCATTCCCAGGTGGGCACCCAGCTTCAGGATCTGCCCTTTCCCAGCCATGAAACCACACCCAGGCCACACGCTGAGCCCTGCCAAGGGGGAACTTTGCTCCCCGCATGGGCTGGGTGGCACGACTGGGTTAGGGGAGCGAAGGCCCTAGGAGGCCTTCAGGGTGCTGCCCCAGCACAGCAGTGCTCCGGCAAAGGCACTCTGCTTTCTGTAGGCTGGATGCACACTGGAGTTGCTGCTTGAGGCAGAGAGAGCTCAGCAGGGCGATCCATGGCTGAAGGCAAAGCAGAGAGGTTTTGGGTGGAGCGATGGCACCATCTGCTGGCTGAGCAGCATGGGAGGAGAGGCCTCACTCCAAAGGAGTTCCTGAGGACATTTGCAAGCAGGAGGCCCTCTGGCTGCACAAGCTCGAGAGTCCTGCTTAGGACTTCCCTCTGGCAGCAGAGTGGGTGCCAAGGGCCTGGGGGTGGGAAAGTGCTCGGAAGCCACAGGGGAGGCTGTGGGCCCCCAGTGCTCTCTGACGGCAAACGCTGCAGGCCCCAGCATCCACGAACTCCTCCAAGGCTTTGCAGTGGGAAAGCTGGCCATAGCAGAGGGCTCCCTGCCAGGTGCTGCAGGCCTTTGGGCATGGCTCAGCTGCAGCTTCCTTGCAGGCTGCTGGTCCAGGGGCGTGTGTCCCCTGGGCCAGAGTGCTGGAGGAGGAGCTCCTAGCAAGGGGAGAGCAAGCCCCTTGTTTCCTTGGCCTAGACTGGCCTGGGCACACAGAGGCCTGCCAGCAGTGAAGACAGGGCAGGCAGCAAGGGGGTGTGGCAGGCAGCGAAGAGGTGGCAGGAGTCCTGCTTGCAAGTGGGGTCAGGCCTGTCTTGTGCTCAGGCCCCAGTGGCCACGTGCACACACAGCCTCCGGACCTGCAGCTTCCCAGCAGTGCAGGAGCCACCCAGGCAACCCCCGGGGGCCTACTCGAATGAACTGTGCTCTGTCGAGGCCCTGCTGGCTGGCAGTGGCCTAGGCCAGCCCGGGCCCTAGGGAGGCCTGGCTGAGCCTGGGCTGGGGCCCGCCCTAGCAGTGCCCAGGCCAAGCCTGGGACTGGAGGCCAGGCCACAGGCTCATTCCAGCTTGAGCCTGGTGCACAGAGCCTTCAGCTCAGACTTGCAGGGGGACTGCTCAGCACAGTGGCTTTGGCCTGCCATCCACGTTCCTCACTCGGGCCCTTCTGCCTGTCAGAGCCACACTCCCTCCAAGGGTGTTCCTGAGGCAGTTGGACAGTTGGGGAAGTGGAGGCTCTCCCAGCACGGGAGGCCCGCCTAGAGCATGGCTCTGGGTCCAAAGAGGACTCCCTGCACCTCAGGCACTGGCGAGAGATTTTGTGCACACAGGAGACCCTTGGCACACACAGCGTTTCCCCACGGAAAGCAGTGTGAGAACGAGCCCCTGCCAGGGCAGCACGGCCCTCTCCCACAGAAGCCCTCCATGCAACAGGCTGCCATGGACTCGGCTACAGGCCTTTGTGGCTGGAGAGACGGCAGCTCCTCTGGAGGCTCTGGGTCAGTGCGCACTCCCCTTCGGGTCAACGAGGCTCCTGGGGTGATGGCCTGCCCAAGAATGGCAAGCAGCCTGCCTCCTTTCAATGAGACGCACGTGGGGTGTGAGAGGCTTGGCAGCAGAGAAGAAGCAAGAGGGGCAGCCAGAGAGGGGACTTGCATGCAGCTTGAAGGCCCCAGATCTCCTGCCTCCCAACCAGGGCATGCCGGCTCTGCCCCCCGGGCCCCATTCCCAGGTGGGCACCCAGCATCAGGATCTGCCCTTTCCCAGCCATGAAACCACAGCCAGGCCACACGCTGAGCCCTGCCAAGGGGGAACTTTGCTCCCGGCATGGGCTGGGTGGCACGACTGGGTTAGGGGAGCGAAGGCCCTAGGAGGCCTTCAGGGTGCTGCCCCAGCACAGCAGTGCTCAGGCAAAGGCACTCTGCTTTCTGTAGGCTGGATGCACACTGGAGTTGCTGCTTGAGGCCGAGAGAGCTCAGCAGGGCGATCCATGGCTGAAGGCAAAGCAGAGAGGTTTTGGGTGGAGCGATGGCACCATCTGCTGGCTGAGCAGCATGGGAGGAGAGGCCTCACTCCAAAGGAGTTCCTGAGGACATTTGCAAGCAGGAGGCCCTTTGGCTGCACAAGCTCGAGAGTCCTGCTTAGGACTTCCCTCTGGCAACAGAGTGGGTGCCAAGGGCCTGGGGGTGGGAAAGTGCTCGGAAGCCACAGGGGAGGCTCTGGGCCCCCAGTGCTCTCCGACGGCAAACGCTGCAGGCCCCAGCATCCAGGAACTCCTCCAAGGCTTTGCAGTGGGAAAGCTGGCCATAGCAGAGGGCTCCCTGCCAGGTGCTGCAGGCCTTTGGGCATGGCTCAGCTGCAGCTTCCTTGCAGGCTGCTGGTCCAGGGGCGTGTGTCCCCTGGGCCAGAGTGCTGGAGGAGGAGCTCCTAGCAAGGGGAGAGCAAGCCCCTTGTTTCCTTGGCCTAGACTGGCCTGGGCACACAGAGGCCTGCCAGCAGTGAAGACAGGGCAGGCAGCAAGGGGGTGTGGCAGGCAGCGAAGAGGTGGCAGGAGTCCTGCTTGCAAGTGGGGTCAGGCCTGTCTTGTGCTCAGGCCCCAGTGGCCACGTGCACACACAGCCTCCGGACCTGCAGCTTCCCAGCATGCAGGAGCCACCCAGGCAACTCCCGGGGGCCTCCTCGAATGAACTGTGCTCTGTCGAGGCCCTGCTGGCTGGCAGTGGCCTAGGCCAGCCCGGGCCCTAGGGAGGCCTGGCTGAGCCTGGGCTGGGGCCCGCCCTAGCAGTGCCCAGGCCAAGCCTGGGACTGGAGGCGAGGCCACAGGCTCATTCCACCTTGAGCGTGGTGCACAGATCCTTCAGCTAGGACTTGCAGGGGGACTGCTCAGCACAGTGGCTATGGCCTGCCATCCACTTTCCTCACTCGGGCCCTTCTGCCTGTCAGAGCCACACTCCCTCGAAGGGTGTTCCTGAGGCAGTTGGACAGTTGGGGAAGTGGAGGCTCTCCCAGCACGGGAGGCCCGCCTAGAGCATGGCTCTGGGTCCAAAGAGGACTCCCTGCACCTCAGGCACTGGGGAGAGATTTTGTGCACACAGGAGACCCTTGGCACACACAGCGTTTCCCCACGGAAAGCAGTGTGAGAACGAGCCCCTGTCAGGGCAGCACGGCCCTCTCCCACAGAAGCCCTCCATGCAACAGGCTGCCATGGACTCGGCTACAGGACTTTGTGGCTGGAGAGACGGCAGCTCCTCTGGAGGCTCTGGGTCAGCGCGCACTCCCCTTCGGGTAAACGAGGCTCCTGGGGTGATGGCCGGCCCAAGAATGGCAAGCAGCCTGCCTCCTTTCAATGAGACACACGTGGGGTGTGAGAGGCTTGGCAGCAGAGAAGAAGCAAGAGGGGCAGCCAGAGAGGGGCCTTGCATGCAGCTTGAAGGCCCCAGATCTCCTGCCTCCCAACCAGGGCATGCCGGCTCTGCCCCCCGGGCCCCATTCCCAGGTGGGCACCCAGCTTCAGGATCTGCCCTTTCCCAGCCATGAAACCACACCCAGGCCACACGCTGAGCCCTGCCAAGGGGGAACTTTGCTCCCCACATGGGCTGGTTGGCACGACTGGGTTAGGGGAGCGAAGGCCCTAGGAGGCCTTCAGGGTGCTGCCCCAGCACAGCAGTGCTCAGGCAAAGGCACTCTGCTTTCTGTAGGCTGGATGCACACTGGAGTTGCTGCTTGAGGCAGAGAGAGCTCAGCAGGGCGATCCATGGCTGAAGGCAAAGCAGAGAGGTTTTGGGTGGAGCGATGGCACCATCTGCTGGCTGAGCAGCATGGGAGGAGAGGCCTCACTCCAAAGGAGTTCCTGAGGACATTTGCAAGCAGGAGGCCCTTTGGCTGCACAAGCTCGAGAGTCCTGCTTAGGACTTCCCTCTGGCAACAGAGTGGGTGCCAAGGGCCTGGGGGTGGGAAAGTGCTCGGAAGCCACAGGGGAGGCTCTGGGCCCCCAGTGCTCTCCGACGGCAAACGCTGCAGGCCCCAGCATCCACGAACTCCTCCAAGGCTTTGCAGTGGGAAAGCTGGCCATAGCAGAGGGCTCCCTGCCAGGTGCTGCAGGCCTTTGGGCATGGCTCAGCTGCAGCTTCCTTGCAGGCTGCTGGTCCAGGGGCGTGTGTCCCCTGGGCCAGAGTGCTGGAGGAGGAGCTCCTAGCAAGGGGAGAGCAAGCCCCTTGTTTCCTTGGCCTAGACTGGCCTGGGCACACAGAGGCCTGCCAGCAGTGAAGACAGGGCAGGCAGCAAGGGGGTGTGGCAGGCAGCGAAGAGGTGGCAGGAGTCCTGCTTGCAAGTGGGGTCAGGCCTGTCTTGTGCTCAGGCCCCAGTGGCCACGTGCACACACAGCCTCCGGACCTGCAGCTTCCCAGCAGTGCAGGAGCCACCCAGGCAACCCCCGGGGGCCTCCTCGAATGAACTGTGCTCTGTCGAGGCCCTGCTGGCTGGCAGTGGCCTAGGCCAGCCCGGGCCCTAGGGAGGCCTGGCTGAGCCTGGGCTGGGGCCCGCCCTAGCAGTGCCCAGGCCAAGCCTGGGACTGGAGGCCAGGCCACAGGCTCATTCCAGCTTGAGCCTGGTGCACAGAGCCTTCAGCTCGGACTTGCAGGGGGACTGCTCAGCACAGTGGCTTTGGCCTGCCATCCACGTTCCTCACTCGGGCCCTTCTGCCTGTCAGAGCCACACTCCCTCGAAGGGTGTTCCTGAGGCAGTTGGACAGTTGGGGAAGTGGAGGCTCTCCCAGCACGGGAGGCCCGCCTAGAGCATGGCTCTGGGTCCAAAGAGGACTCCCTGCACCTCAGGCACTGGCGAGAGATTTTGTGCACACAGGAGACCCTTGGCACACACAGCGTTTCCCCACGGAAAGCAGTGTGAGAACGAGCCCCTGTCAGGGCAGCACGGCCCTCTCCCACAGAAGCCCTCCATGCAACAGGCTGCCATGGACTCGGCTACAGGCCTTTGTGGCTGGAGAGACGGCAGCTCCTCTGGAGGCTCTGGGTCAGTGCGCACTCCCCTTCGGGTAAACGAGGCTCCTGGGGTGATGGCCTGCCCAAGAATGGCAAGCAGCCTGCCTCCTTTCAATGAGACGCACGTGGGGTGTGAGAGGCTTGGCAGCAGAGAAGAAGCAAGAGGGGCAGCCAGAGAGGGGCCTTGCATGCAGCTTGAAGGCCCCAGATCTCCTGCCTCCCAACCAGGGCATGCCAGCTCTGCCCCCCGGGCCCCATTCCCAGGTGGGCACCCAGCTTCAGGATCTGCCCTTTCCCAGCCATGAAACCACACCCAGGCCACACGCTGAGCCCTGCCAAGGGGGAACTTTGCTCCCCGCATGGGCTGGGTGGCACGACTGGGTTAGGGGAGCGAAGGCCCTAGGAGGCCTTCAGGGTGCTGCCCCAGCACAGCAGTGCTCCGGCAAAGGCACTCTGCTTTCTGTAGGCTGGATGCACACTGGAGTTGCTGCTTGAGGCAGAGAGAGCTCAGCAGGGCGATCCATGGCTGAAGGCAAAGCACAGAGGTTTTGGGTGGAGCGATGGCACCATCTGCTGGCTGAGCAGCATGGGAGGAGAGGCCTCACTCCAAAGGAGTTCCTGAGGACATTTGCAAGCAGGAGGCCCTCTGGCTGCACAAGCTCGAGAGTCCTGCTTAGGACTTCCCTCTGGCAGCAGAGTGGGTGCCAAGGGCCTGGGGGTGGGAAAGTGCTCGGAAGCCACAGGGGAGGCTCTGGGCCCCCAGTGCTCTCTGACGGCAAACGCTGCAGGCCCCAGCATCCACGAACTCCTCCAAGGCTTTGCAGTGGGAAAGCTGGCCATAGCAGAGGGCTCCCTGCCAGGTGCTGCAGGCCTTTGGGCATGGCTCAGCTGCAGCTTCCTTGCAGGCTGCTGGTCCAGGGGCGTGTGTCCCCTGGGCCAGAGTGCTGGAGGAGGAGCTCCTAGCAAGGGGAGAGCAAGCCCCTTGTTTCCTTGGCCTAGACTGGCCTGGGCACACAGAGGCCTGCCAGCAGTGAAGACAGGGCAGGCAGCAAGGGGGTGTGGCAGGCAGCGAAGAGGTGGCAGGAGTCCTGCTTGCAAGTGGGGTCAGGCCTGTCTTGTGCTCAGGCCCCAGTGGCCACGTGCACACACAGCCTCCGGACCTGCAGCTTCCCAGCATGCAGGAGCCACCCAGGCAACTCCCGGGGGCCTCCTCGAATGAACTGTGCTCTGTCGAGGCCCTGCTGGCTGGCAGTGGCCTAGGCCAGCCCGGGCCCTAGGGAGGCCTGGCTGAGCCTGGGCTGGGGCCCGCCCTAGCAGTGCCCAGGCCAAGCCTGGGACTGGAGGCGAGGCCACAGGCTCATTCCACCTTGAGCGTGGTGCACAGATCCTTCAGCTAGGACTTGCAGGGGGACTGCTCAGCACAGAGGCTATGGCCTGCCATCCACTTTCCTCACTCGGGCCCTTCTGCCTGTCAGAGCCACACTCCCTCGAAGGGTGTTCCTGAGGCAGTTGGACAGTTGGGGAAGTGGAGGCTCTCCCAGCACGGGAGGCCCGCCTAGAGCATGGCTCTGGGTCCAAAGAGGACTCCCTGCACCTCAGGCACTGGGGAGAGATTTTGTGCACACAGGAGACCCTTGGCACACACAGCGTTTCCCCACGGAAAGCAGTGTGAGAACGAGCCCCTGCCAGGGCAGCACGGCCCTCTCCCACAGAAGCCCTCCATGCAACAGGCTGCCATGGACTCGGCTACAGGACTTTGTGGCTGGAGAGACGGCAGCTCCTCTGGAGGCTCTGGGTCAGCGCGCACTCCCCTTCGGGTAAACGAGGCTCCTGGGGTGATGGCCGGCCCAAGAATGGCAAGCAGCCTGCCTCCTTTCAATGAGACACACGTGGGGTGTGAGAGGCTTGGCAGCAGAGAAGAAGCAAGAGGGGCAGCCAGAGAGGGGCCTTGCATGCAGCTTGAAGGCCCCAGATCTCCTGCCTCCCAACCAGGGCATGCCAGCTCTGCCCCCCGGGCCCCATTCCCAGGTGGGCACCCAGCTTCAGGATCTGCCCTTTCCCAGCCATGAAACCACACCCAGGCCACACGCTGAGCCCTGCCAAGGGGGAACTTTGCTCCCCGCATGGGCTGGGTGGCACGACTGGGTTAGGGGAGCGAAGGCCCTAGGAGGCCTTCAGGGTGCTGCCCCAGCACAGCAGTGCTCCGGCAAAGGCACTCTGCTTTCTGTAGGCTGGATGCACACTGGAGTTGCTGCTTGAGGCAGAGAGAGCTCAGCAGGGCGATCCATGGCTGAAGGCAAAGCACAGAGGTTTTGGGTGGAGCGATGGCACCATCTGCTGGCTGAGCAGCATGGGAGGAGAGGCCTCACTCCAAAGGAGTTCCTGAGGACATTTGCAAGCAGGAGGCCCTCTGGCTGCACAAGCTCGAGAGTCCTGCTTAGGACTTCCCTCTGGCAGCAGAGTGGGTGCCAAGGGCCTGGGGGTGGGAAAGTGCTCGGAAGCCACAGGGGAGGCTCTGGGCCCCCAGTGCTCTCTGACGGCAAACGCTGCAGGCCCCAGCATCCACGAACTCCTCCAAGGCTTTGCAGTGGGAAAGCTGGCCATAGCAGAGGGCTCCCTGCCAGGTGCTGCAGGCCTTTGGGCATGGCTCAGCTGCAGCTTCCTTGCAGGCTGCTGGTCCAGGGGCGTGTGTCCCCTGGGCCAGAGTGCTGGAGGAGGAGCTCCTAGCAAGGGGAGAGCAAGCCCCTTGTTTCCTTGGCCTAGACTGGCCTGGGCACACAGAGGCCTGCCAGCAGTGAAGACAGGGCAGGCAGCAAGGGGGTGTGGCAGGCAGCGAAGAGGTGGCAGGAGTCCTGCTTGCAAGTGGGGTCAGGCCTGTCTTGTGCTCAGGCCCCAGTGGCCACGTGCACACACAGCCTCCGGACCTGCAGCTTCCCAGCATGCAGGAGCCACCCAGGCAACTCCCGGGGGCCTCCTCGAATGAACTGTGCTCTGTCGAGGCCCTGCTGGCTGGCAGTGGCCTAGGCCAGCCCGGGCCCTAGGGAGGCCTGGCTGAGCCTGGGCTGGGGCCCGCCCTAGCAGTGCCCAGGCCAAGCCTGGGACTGGAGGCGAGGCCACAGGCTCATTCCACCTTGAGCGTGGTGCACAGATCCTTCAGCTAGGACTTGCAGGGGGACTGCTCAGCACAGTGGCTATGGCCTGCCATCCACTTTCCTCACTCGGGCCCTTCTGCCTGTCAGAGCCACACTCCCTCGAAGGGTGTTCCTGAGGCAGTTGGACAGTTGGGGAAGTGGAGGCTCTCCCAGCACGGGAGGCCCGCCTAGAGCATGGCTCTGGGTCCAAAGAGGACTCCCTGCACCTCAGGCACTGGGGAGAGATTTTGTGCACACAGGAGACCCTTGGCACACACAGCGTTTCCCCACGGAAAGCAGTGTGAGAACGAGCCCCTGCCAGGGCAGCACGGCCCTCTCCCACAGAAGCCCTCCATGCAACAGGCTGCCATGGACTCGGCTACAGGACTTTGTGGCTGGAGAGACGGCAGCTCCTCTGGAGGCTCTGGGTCAGCGCGCACTCCCCTTCGGGTAAACGAGGCTCCTGGGGTGATGGCCGGCCCAAGAATGGCAAGCAGCCTGCCTCCTTTCAATGAGACACACGTGGGGTGTGAGAGGCTTGGCAGCAGAGAAGAAGCAAGAGGGGCAGCCAGAGAGGGGCCTTGCATGCAGCTTGAAGGCCCCAGATCTCCTGCCTCCCAACCAGGGCATGCCGGCTCTGCCCCCCGGGCCCCATTCCCAGGTGGGCACCCAGCTTCAGGATCTGCCCTTTCCCAGCCATGAAACCACACCCAGGCCACACGCTGAGCCCTGCCAAGGGGGAACTTTGCTCCCCACATGGGCTGGGTGGCACGACTGGGTGAGGGGAGCGAAGGCCCTAGGAGGCCTTCAGGGTGCTGCCCCAGCACAGCAGTGCTCAGGCAAAGGCACTCTGCTTTCTGTAGGCTGGATGCACACTGGAGTTGCTGCTTGAGGCAGAGAGAGCTCAGCAGGGCGATCCATGGCTGAAGGCAAAGCAGAGAGGTTTTGGGTGGAGCGATGGCACCATCTGCTGGCTGAGCAGCATGGGAGGAGAGGCCTCACTCCAAAGGAGTTCCTGAGGACATTTGCAAGCAGGAGGCCCTTTGGCTGCACAAGCTCGAGAGTCCTGCTTAGGACTTCCCTCTGGCAACAGAGTGGGTGCCAAGGGCCTGGGGGTGGGAAAGTGCTCGGAAGCCACAGGGGAGGCTCTGGGCCCCCAGTGCTCTCCGACGGCAAACGCTGCAGGCCCCAGCATCCACGAACTCCTCCAAGGCTTTGCAGTGGGAAAGCTGGCCATAGCAGAGGGCTCCCTGCCAGGTGCTGCAGGCCTTTGGGCATGGCTCAGCTGCAGCTTCCTTGCAGGCTGCTGGTCCAGGGGCGTGTGTCCCCTGGGCCAGAGTGCTGGAGGAGGAGCTCCTAGCAAGGGGAGAGCAAGCCCCTTGTTTCCTTGGCCTAGACTGGCCTGGGCACACAGAGGCCTGCCAGCAGTGAAGACAGGGCAGGCAGCAAGGGGGTGTGGCAGGCAGCGAAGAGGTGGCAGGAGTCCTGCTTGCAAGTGGGGTCAGGCCTGTCTTGTGCTCAGGCCCCAGTGGCCACGTGCACACACAGCCTCCGGACCTGCAGCTTCCCAGCAGTGCAGGAGCCACCCAGGCAACCCCCGGGGGCCTCCTCGAATGAACTGTGCTCTGTCGAGGCCCTGCTGGCTGGCAGTGGCCTAGGCCAGCCCGGGCCCTAGGGAGGCCTGGCTGAGCCTGGGCTGGGGCCCGCCCTAGCAGTGCCCAGGCCAAGCCTGGGACTGGAGGCCAGGCCACAGGCTCATTCCAGCTTGAGCCTGGTGCACAGAGCCTTCAGCTCGGACTTGCAGGGGGACTGCTCAGCACAGTGGCTTTGGCCTGCCATCCACGTTCCTCACTCGGGCCCTTCTGCCTGTCAGAGCCACACTCCCTCGAAGGGTGTTCCTGAGGCAGTTGGACAGTTGGGGAAGTGGAGGCTCTCCCAGCACGGGAGGCCCGCCTAGAGCATGGCTCTGGGTCCAAAGAGGACTCCCTGCACCTCAGGCACTGGCGAGAGATTTTGTGCACACAGGAGACCCTTGGCACACACAGCGTTTCCCCACGGAAAGCAGTGTGAGAACGAGCCCCTGCCAGGGCAGCACGGCCCTCTCCCACAGAAGCCCTCCATGCAACAGGCTGCCATGGACTCGGCTACAGGCCTTTGTGGCTGGAGAGACGGCAGCTCCTCTGGAGGCTCTGGGTCAGTGCGCACTCCCCTTCGGGTAAATGAGGCTCCTGGGGTGATTGCCTGCCCAAGAATGGCAAGCAGCCTGCCTCCTTTCAATGAGACGCACGTGGGGTGTGAGAGGCTTGGCAGCAGAGAAGAAGCAAGAGGGGCAGCCAGAGAGGGGATTTGCATGCAGCTTGAAGGCCCCAGATCTCCTGCCTCCCAACCAGGGCATGCCGGCTCTGCCCCCCGGGCCCCATTCCCAGGTGGGCACCCAGCTTCAGGATCTGCCCTTTCCCAGCCATGAAACCACACCCAGGCCACACGCTGAGCCCTGCCAAGGGGGAACTTTGCTTCCCGCATGGGCTGGGTGGCACGACTGGGTTAGGGGAGCGAAGGCCCTAGGAGGCCTTCAGGGTGCTGCCCCAGCACAGCAGTGCTCAGGCAAAGTCACTCTGCTTTCTGTAGGCTGGATGCACACTGGAGTTGCTGCTTGAGGCAGAGAGAGCTCAGCAGGGCGATCCATGGCTGAAGGCAAAGCAGAGAGGTTTTGGGTGGAGCGATGGCACCATCTGCTGGCACAGCAGCATGGGAGGAGAGGCCTTACTCCAAAGGAGTTCCTGAGGACATTTGCAAGCAGGAGGCCCTCTGGCTGCACAAGCTCGAGAGTCCTGCTTAGGACTTCCCTCTGGCAGCAGAGTGGGTGCCAAGGGCCTGGGGGTGGGAAAGTGCTCGGAAGCCACAGGGGAGGCTCTGGGCCCCCAGTGCTCTGCGACGGCAAACGCTGCAGGCCCCAGCATCCACGAACTCCTCCAAGGCTTTGCAGTGGGAAAGCTGGCCATAGCAGAGGGCTCCCTGCCAGGTGCTGCAGGCCTTTGGGCATGGCTCAGCTGCAGCTTCCTTGCAGGCTGCTGGTCCAGGGGCGTGTGTCCCCTGGGCCAGAGTGCTGGAGGAGGAGCTCCTAGCAAGGGGAGAGCAAGCCCCTTGTTTCCTTGGCCTAGACTGGCCTGGGCACACAGAGGCCTGCCAGCAGTGAAGACAGGGCAGGCAGCAAGGGGGTGTGGCAGGCAGCGAAGAGGTGGCAGGAGTCCTGCTTGCAAGTGGGGTCAGGCCTGTCTTGTGCTCAGGCCCCAGTGGCCACGTGCACACACAGCCACCGGACCTGCAGCTTCCCAGCAGTGCAGGAGCCACCCAGGCAACCCCCGGGGGCCTACTCGAATGAACTGTGCTCTGTCGAGGCCCTGCTGGCTGGCAGTGGCCTAGGCCAGCCCGGGCCCTAGGGAGGCCTGGCTGAGCCTGGGCTGGGGCCCGCCCTAGCAGTGCCCAGGCCAAGCCTGGGACTGGAGGCCAGGCCACAGGCTCATTCCAGCTTGAGCCTGGTGCACAGAACCTTCAGCTCGGACTTGCATGGGGACTGCTCAGCACAGTGGCTTTGGCCTGCCATCCACGTTCCTCACTCGGGCCCTTCTGCCTGTCAGAGCCACACTCCCTCGAAGGGTGTTCCTGAGGCAGTTGGACAGTTGGGGAAGTGGAGGCTCTCCCAGCACGGGAGGCCCGCCTAGAGCATGGCTCTGGGTCCAAAGAGGACTCCCTGCACCTCAGGCACTGGCGAGAGATTTTGTGCACACAGGAGACCCTTGGCACACACAGCGTTTCCCCACGGAAAGCAGTGTGAGAACGAGCCCCTGCCAGGGCAGCACGGCCCTCTCCCACAGAAGCCCTCCATGCAACAGGCTGCCATGGACTCGGCTACAGGCCTTTGTGGCTGGAGAGACGGCAGCTCCTCTGGAGGCTCTGGGTCAGTGCGCACTCCCCTTCGGGTAAACGAGGCTCCTGGGGTGATTGCCTGCCCAAGAATGGCAAGCAGCCTGCCTCCTTTCAATGAGACGCACGTGGGGTGTGAGAGGTTTGGCAGCAGAGAAGAAGCAAGAGGAGCAGCCAGAGAGGGGATTTGCATGCAGCTTGAAGGCCCCAGATCTCCTGCCTCCCAACCAGGGCATGCCGGCTCTGCCCCCCGGGCCCCATTCCCAGGTGGGCACCCAGCTTCAGGATCTGCCCTTTCCCAGCCATGAAACCACACCCAGGCCACACGCTGAGCCCTGCCAAGGGGGAACTTTGCTCCCCGCATGGGCTGGGTGGCACGACTGGGTTAGGGGAGCGAAGGCCCTAGGAGGCCTTCAGGGTGCTGCCCCAGCACAGCAGTGCTCCGGCAAAGGCACTCTGCTTTCTGTAGGCTGGATGCACACTGGAGTTGCTGCTTGAGGCAGAGAGAGCTCAGCAGGGCGATCCATGGCTGAAGGCAAAGCAGAGAGGTTTTGGGTGGAGCGATGGCACCATCTGCTGGCTGAGCAGCATGGGAGGAGAGGCCTCACTCCAAAGGAGTTCCTGAGGACGTTTGCAAGCAGGAGGCCCTCTGGCTGCACAAGCTCGAGAGTCCTGCTTAGGACTTCCCTCTGGCAGCAGAGTGGGTGCCAAGGGCCTGGGGGTGGGAAAGTGCTCGGAAGCCACAGGGGAGGCTCTGGGCCCCCAGTGCTCTGCGACGGCAAACGCTGCAGGCCCCAGCATCCACGAACTCCTCCAAGGCTTTGCAGTGGGAAAGCTGGCCATAGCAGAGGGCTCCCTGCCAGGTGCTGCAGGCCTTTGGGCATGGCTCAGCTGCAGCTTCCTTGCAGGCTGCTGGTCCAGGGGCGTGTGTCCCCTGGGCCAGAGTGCTGGAGGAGGAGCTCCTAGCAAGGGGAGAGCAAGCCCCTTGTTTCCTTGGCCTAGACTGGCCTGGGCACACAGAGGCCTGCCAGCAGTGAAGACAGGGCAGGCAGCAAGGGGGTGTGGCAGGCAGCGAAGAGGTGGCAGGAGTCCTGCTTGCAAGTGGGGTCAGGCCTGTCTTGTGCTCAGGCCCCAGGGGCCACGTGCACACACAGCCTCCGGACCTGCAGCTTCCCAGCATGCAGGAGCCACCCAGGCAACTCCCGGGGGCCTCCTCGAATGAACTGTGCTCTGTCGAGGCCCTGCTGGCTGGCAGTGGCCTAGGCCAGCCCGGGCCCTAGGGAGGCCTGGCTGAGCCTGGGCTGGGGCCCGCCTTAGCAGTGCCCAGGCCAAGCCTGGGACTGGAGGCCAGGCCACAGGCTCATTCCACCTTGAGCGTGGTGCACAGATCCTTCAGCTAGGACTTGCAGGGGGACTGCTCAGCACAGTGGCTATGGCCTGCCATCCACTTTCCTCACTCGGGCCCTTCTGCCTGTCAGAGCCACACTCCCTCGAAGGGTGTTCCTGAGGCAGTTGGACAGTTGGGGAAGTGGAGGCTCTCCCAGCACGGGAGGCCCGCCTAGAGCATGGCTCTGGGTCCAAAGAGGACTCCCTGCACCTCAGGCACTGGCGAGAGATTTTGTGCACACAGGAGACCCTTGGCACACACAGCGTTTCCCCACGGAAAGCAGTGTGAGAACGAGCCCCTGCCAGGGCAGCACGGCCCTCTCCCACAGAAGCCCTCCATGCAACAGGCTGCCATGGACTCGGCTACAGGCCTTTGTGGCTGGAGAGACGGCAGCTCCTCTGGAGGCTCTGGGTCAGCGCGCACTCCCCTTCGGGTAAACGAGGCTCCTGGGGTGATTGCCTGCCCAAGAATGGCAAGCAGCCTGCCTCCTTTCAATGAGACGCACGTGGGGTGTGAGAGGTTTGGCAGCAGAGAAGAAGCAAGAGGGGCAGCCAGAGAGGGGCCTTGCATGCAGCTTGAAGGCCCCAGATCTCCTGCCTCCCAACCAGGGCATGCCGGCTCTGCCCCCCGGGCCCCATTCCCAGGTGGGCACCCAGCTTCAGGATCTGCCCTTTCCCAGCCATGAAACCACACCCAGGCCACACGCTGAGCCCTGCCAAGGGGGAACTTTGCTCCCCGCTTTGGCTGGGTGGCACGACTGGGTTAGGGGAGCGAAGGCCCTAGGAGGCCTTCAGGGTGCTGCCCCAGCACAGCAGTGCTCAGGCAAAGGCACTCTGCTTTCTGTAGGCTGGATGCACACTGGAGTTGCTGCTTGAGGCAGAGAGAGCTCAGCAGGGCGATCCATGGCTGAAGGCAAAGCAGAGAGGTTTTGGGTGGAGCGATGGCACCATCTGCTGGCTGAGCAGCATGGGAGGAGAGGCCTCACTCCAAAGGAGTTCCTGAGGACATTTGCAAGCAGGAGGCCCTCTGGCTGCACAAGCTCGAGAGTCCTGCTTAGGACTTCCCTCTGGCAGCAGAGTGGGTGCCAAGGGCCTGGGGGTGGGAAAGTGCTCGGAAGCCACAGGGGAGGCTCTGGGCCCCCAGTGCTCTGCGACGGCAAACGCTGCAGGCCCCAGCATCCACGAACTCCTCCAAGGCTTTGCAGTGGGAAAGCTGGCCATAGCAGAGGGCTCCCTGCCAGGTGCTGCAGGCCTTTGGGCATGGCTCAGCTGCAGCTTCCTTGCAGGCTGCTGGTCCAGGGGCGTGTGTCCCCTGGGCCAGAGTGCTGGAGGAGGAGCCCCTAGCAAGGGGAGAGCAAGCCCCTTGTTTCCTTGGCCTAGACTGGCCTGGGCACACAGAGGCCTGCCAGCAGTGAAGACAGGGCAGGCAGCAAGGGGGTGTGGCAGGCAGCGAAGAGGTGGCAGGAGTCCTGCTTGCAAGTGGGGTCAGGCCTGTTTTGTGCTCAGGCCCCAGTGGCCACGTGCACACACAGCCTCCGGACCTGCAGCTTCCCAGCAGTGCAGGAGCCACCCAGGCAACCCCCGGGGGCCTCCTCGAATGAACTGTGCTCTGTCGAGGCCCTGCTGGCTGGCAGTGGCCTAGGCCAGCCCGGGCCCTAGGGAGGCCTGGCTGAGCCTGGGCTGGGGCCCGCCCTAGCAGTGCCCAGGCCAAGCCTGGGACTGGAGGCCAGGCCACAGGCTCATTCCAGCTTGAGCCTGGTGCACAGAGCCTTCAGCTCGGACTTGCAGGGGGACTGCTCAGCACAGTGGCTTTGGCCTGCCATCCACGTTCCTCACTCGGGCCCTTCTGCCTGTCAGAGCCACACTCCCTCGAAGGGTGTTCCTGAGGCAGTTGGACAGTTGGGGAAGTGGAGGCTCTCCCAGCACGGGAGGCCCGCCTAGAGCATGGCTCTGGGTCCAAAGAGGACTCCCTGCACCTCAGGCACTGGGGAGAGATTTTGTGCACACAGGAGACCCTTGGCACACACAGCGTTTCCCCACGGAAAGCAGTGTGAGAACGAGCCCCTGCCAGGGCAGCACGGCCCTCTCCCACAGAAGCCCTCCATGCAACAGGCTGCCATGGACTAGGCTACAGGCCTTTGTGGCTGGAGAGACGGCAGCTCCTCTGGAGGCTCTGGGTCAGTGCGCACTCCCCTTCGGGTCAACGAGGCTCCTGGGATGATGGCCTGCCCAAGAATGGCAAGCAGCCTGCCTCCTTTCAATGAGACGCACGTGGGGTGTGAGAGGCTTGGCAGCAGAGAAGAAGCAAGAGGGGCAGCCAGAGAGGGGCCTTGCATGCAGCTTGAAGGCCCCAGATCTCCTGCCTCCCAACCAGGGCATGCCGGCTCTGCCCCCCGGGCCCCATTCCCAGGTGGGCACCCAGCTTCAGGATCTGCCCTTTCCCAGCCATGAAACCACACCCAGGCCACACGCTGAGCCCTGCCAAGGGGGAACTTTGCTCCCCGCATGGGCTGGGTGGCACGACTGGGTTAGGGGAGCGAAGGCCCTAGGAGGCCTTCAGGGTGCTGCCCCAGCACAGCAGTGCTCAGGCAAAGGCACTCTGCTTTCTGTAGGCTGGATGCACACTGGAGTTGCTGCTTGAGGCCGAGAGAGCTCAGCAGGGCGATCCATGGCTGAAGGCAAAGCAGAGAGGTTTTGGGTGGAGCGATGGCACCATCTGCTGGCTGAGCAGCATGGGAGGAGAGGCCTCACTCCAAAGGAGTTCCTGAGGACATTTGCAAGCAGGAGGCCCTCTGGCTGCACAAGCTCGAGAGTCCTGCTTAGGACTTCCCTCTGGCAGCAGAGTGGGTGCCAAGGGCCTGGGGGTGGGAAAGTGCTCGGAAGCCCCAGGGGAGGCTCTGGGCCCCCAGTGCTCTCCGACGGCAAACGCTGCAGGCCCCAGCATCCACGAACTCCTCCAAGGCTTTGCAGTGGGAAAGCTGGCCATAGCAGAGGGCTCCCTGCCAGGTGCTGCAGGCCTTTGGGCATGGCTCAGCTGCAGCTTCCTTGCAGGCTGCTGGTCCAGGGGCGTGTGTCCCCTGGGCCAGAGTGCTGGAAGAGGAGCTCCTAGCAAGGGGAGAGCAAGCCCCTTGTTTCCTTGGCCTAGACTGGCCTGGGCACACAGAGGCCTGCCAGCAGTGAAGACAGGGCAGGCAGCAAGGGGGTGTGGCAGGCAGCGAAGAGGTGGCAGGAGTCCTGCTTGCAAGTGGGGTCAGGCCTGTCTTGTGCTCAGGCCCCAGTGGCCACGTGCACACACAGCCTCCGGACCTGCAGCTTCCCAGCAGTGCAGGAGCCACCCAGGCAACCCCCGGGGGCCTCCTCGAATGAACTGTGCTCTGTCGAGGCCCTGCTGGCTGGCAGTGGCCTAGGCCAGCCCGGGCCCTAGGGAGGCCTGGCTGAGCCTGGGCTGGGGCCCGCCCTAGCAGTGCCCAGGCCAAGCCTGGGACTGGAGGCCAGGCCACAGGCTCATTCCAGCTTGAGCCTGGTGCACAGAGCCTTCAGCTCGGACTTGCAGGGGGACTGCTCAGCACAGTGGCTTTGGCCTGCCATCCACGTTCCTCACTCGGGCCCTTCTGCCTGTCAGAGCCACACTCCCTCGAAGGGTGTTCCTGAGGCAGTTGGACAGTTGGGGAAGTGGAGGCTCTCCCAGCACGGGAGGCCCGCCTAGAGCATGGCTCTGGGTCCAAAGAGGACTCCCTGCACCTCAGGCACTGGGGAGAGATTTTGTGCACACAGGAGACCCTTGGCACACACAGCGTTTCCCCACGGAAAGCAGTGTGAGAACGAGCCCCTGCCAGGGCAGCACGGCCCTCTCCCACAGAAGCCCTCCATGCAACAGGCTGCCATGGACTAGGCTACAGGCCTTTGTGGCTGGAGAGACGGCAGCTCCTCTGGAGGCTCTGGGTCAGTGCGCACTCCCCTTCGGGTCAACGAGGCTCCTGGGATGATGGCCTGCCCAAGAATGGCAAGCAGCCTGCCTCCTTTCAATGAGACGCACGTGGGGTGTGAGAGGCTTGGCAGCAGAGAAGAAGCAAGAGGGGCAGCCAGAGAGGGGCCTTGCATGCAGCTTGAAGGCCCCAGATCTCCTGCCTCCCAACCAGGGCATGCCGGCTCTGCCCCCCGGGCCCCATTCCCAGGTGGGCACCCAGCTTCAGGATCTGCCCTTTCCCAGCCATGAAACCACACCCAGGCCACACGCTGAGCCCTGCCAAGGGGGAACTTTGCTCCCCGCATGGGCTGGGTGGCACGACTGGGTTAGGGGAGCGAAGGCCCTAGGAGGCCTTCAGGGTGCTGCCCCAGCACAGCAGTGCTCAGGCAAAGGCACTCTGCTTTCTGTAGGCTGGATGCACACTGGAGTTGCTGCTTGAGGCCGAGAGAGCTCAGCAGGGCGATCCATGGCTGAAGGCAAAGCAGAGAGGTTTTGGGTGGAGCGATGGCACCATCTGCTGGCTGAGCAGCATGGGAGGAGAGGCCTCACTCCAAAGGAGTTCCTGAGGACATTTGCAAGCAGGAGGCCCTCTGGCTGCACAAGCTCGAGAGTCCTGCTTAGGACTTCCCTCTGGCAGCAGAGTGGGTGCCAAGGGCCTGGGGGTGGGAAAGTGCTCGGAAGCCCCAGGGGAGGCTCTGGGCCCCCAGTGCTCTCCGACGGCAAACGCTGCAGGCCCCAGCATCCACGAACTCCTCCAAGGCTTTGCAGTGGGAAAGCTGGCCATAGCAGAGGGCTCCCTGCCAGGTGCTGCAGGCCTTTGGGCATGGCTCAGCTGCAGCTTCCTTGCAGGCTGCTGGTCCAGGGGCGTGTGTCCCCTGGGCCAGAGTGCTGGAAGAGGAGCTCCTAGCAAGGGGAGAGCAAGCCCCTTGTTTCCTTGGCCTAGACTGGCCTGGGCACACAGAGGCCTGCCAGCAGTGAAGACAGGGCAGGCAGCAAGGGGGTGTGGCAGGCAGCGAAGAGGTGGCAGGAGTCCTGCTTGCAAGTGGGGTCAGGCCTGTCTTGTGCTCAGGCCCCAGTGGCCACGTGCACACACAGCCTCCGGACCTGCAGCTTCCCAGCAGTGCAGGAGCCACCCAGGCAACCCCCGGGGGCCTACTCGAATGAACTGTGCTCTGTCGAGGCCCTGCTGGCTGGCAGTGGCCTAGGCCAGCCCGGGCCCTAGGGAGGCCTGGCTGAGCCTGGGCTGGGGCCCGCCCTAGCAGTGCCCAGGCCAAGCCTGGGACTGGAGGCCAGGCCACAGGCTCATTCCAGCTTGAGCCTGGTGCACAGAGCCTTCAGCTCGGACTTGCAGGGGGACTGCTCAGCACAGTGGCTTTGGCCTGCCATCCACGTTCCTCACTCGGGCCCTTCTGCCTGTCAGAGCCACACTCCCTCGAAGGGTGTTTCTGAGGCAGTTGGACTGTTGGGGAAGTGGAGGCTCTCCCAGCAAGGGAGGCCCGCCTAGAGCATGGCTCTGGGTCCAAAGAGGACTCCCTGCACCTCAGGCACTGGCGAGAGATTTTGTGCACACAGGAGACCCTTGGCACACACAGCATTTCCCCAGGGAAAGCAGTGTGAGAACGAGCCCCTGCCAGGGCATCACGGCCCTCTCCCACAGAAGCCCTCCATGCAACAGGCTGCCATGGACTCGGCTACAGGCCTTTGTGGCTGGAGAGACGGCAGCTCCTCTGGAGGCTCTGGGTCAGTGCGCACTCCCCTTCGGGTAAACGAGGCTCCTGCGGTGATGGCCTGCCCAAGAATGGCAAGCAGCCTGCCTCCTTTCAATGAGACGCACGTGGGGTGTGAGAGGCTTGGCAGCAGAGAAGAAGCAAGAGGGGCAGCCAGAGAGGGGCCTTGCATGCAGCTTGAAGGCCCCAGATCTCCTGCCTCCCAACCAGGGCATGCCGGCTCTGCCCCCCGGGCCCCATTCCCAGGTGGGCACCCAGCTTCAGGATCTGCCCTTTCCCAGCCATGAAACCACAACCAGGCCACACGCTGAGCCCTGCCAAGGGGGAACTTTGCTCCCCGCATGGGCTGGGTGGCACAACTGGGTTAGGGGAGCGAAGGCCCTAGGAGGCCTTCAGGGTGCTGCCCCAGCACAGCAGTGCTCAGGCAAAGGCACTCTGCTTTCTGTAGGCTGGATGCACACTGGAGTTGCTGCTTGAGGCCGAGAGAGCTCAGCAGGGCGATCCATGGCTGAAGGCAAAGCAGAGAGGTTTTGGGTGGAGCGATGGCACCATCTGCTGGCTGAGCAGCATGGGAGGAGAGGCCTCACTCCAAAGGAGTTCCTGAGGACATTTGCAAGCAGGAGGCCCTCTGGCTGCACAAGCTCGAGAGTCCTGCTTAGGACTTCCCTCTGGCAGCAGAGTGGGTGCCAAGGGCCTGGGGGTGGGAAAGTGCTCGGAAGCCCCAGGGGAGGCTCTGGGCCCCCAGTGCTCTCCGACGGCAAACGCTGCAGGCCCCAGCATCCACGAACTCCTCCAAGGCTTTGCAGTGGGAAAGCTGGCCATAGCAGAGGGCTCCCTGCCAGGTGCTGCAGGCCTTTGGGCATGGCTCAGCTGCAGCTTCCTTGCAGGCTGCTGGTCCAGGGGCGTGTGTCCCCTGGGCCAGAGTGCTGGAGGAGGAGCTCCTAGCAAGGGGAGAGCAAGCCCCTTGTTTCCTTGGCCTAGACTGGCCAGGGCACACAGAGGCCTGCCAGCAGTGAAGACAGGGCAGGCAGCAAGGGGGTGTGGCAGGCAGCGAAGAGGTGGCAGGAGTCCTGCTTGCAAGTGGGGTCAGGCCTGTCTTGTGCTCAGGCCCCAGGGGCCACGTGCACACACAGCCTCCGGACCTGCAGCTTCCCAGCAGTGCAGGAGCCACCCAGGCAACCCCCGGGGGCCTCCTCGAATGAACTGTGCTCTGTCGAGGCCCTGCTGGCTGGCAGTGGCCTAGGCCAGCCCGGGCCCTAGGGAGGCCTGGCTGAGCCTGGGCTGGGGCCCGCCCTAGCAGTGCCCAGGCCAAGCCTGGGACTGGAGGCCAGGCCACAGGCTCATTCCAGCTTGAGCCTGGTGCACAGAGCCTTCAGCTCGGACTTGCAGGGGGACTGCTCAGCACAGTGGCTTTGGCCTGCCATCCACGTTCCTCACTCGGGCCCTTCTGCCTGTCAGAGCCACACTCCCTCGAAGGGTGTTTCTGAGGCAGTTGGACAGTTGGGGAAGTGGAGGCTCTCCCAGCACGGGAGGCCCGCCTAGAGCATGGCTCTGGGTCCAAAGAGGACTCCCTGCACCTCAGGCACTGGCGAGAGATTTTGTGCACACAGGAGACCCTTGGCACACACAGCATTTCCCCACGGAAAGCAGTGTGAGAACGAGCCCCTGCCAGGGCATCACGGCCCTCTCCCACAGAAGCCCTCCATGCAACAGGCTGCCATGGACTCGGCTACAGGCCTTTGTGGCTGGAGAGACGGCAGCTCCTCTGGAGGCTCTGGGTCAGTGCGCACTCCCCTTCGGGTCAACGAGGCTCCTGGGGTGATGGCCTGCCCAAGAATGGCAAGCAGCCTGCCTCCTTTCAATGAGACGCACGTGGGGTGTGAGAGGCTTGGCAGCAGAGAAGAAGCAAGAGGGGCAGCCAGAGAGGGGCCTTGCATGCAGCTTGAAGGCCCCAGATCTCCTGCCTCCCAACCAGGGCATGCCGGCTCTGCCCCCCGGGCCCCATTCCCAGGTGGGCACCCAGCTTCAGGATCTGCCCTTTCCCAGCCATGAAACCACAACCAGGCCACACGCTGAGCCCTGCCAAGGGGGAACTTTGCTCCCCGCATGGGCTGGGTGGCACGACTGGGTTAGGGGAGCGAAGGCCCTAGGAGGCCTTCAGGGTGCTGCCCCAGCACAGCAGTGCTCAGGCAAAGGCACTCTGCTTTCTGTAGGCTGGATGCACACTGGAGTTGCTGCTTGAGGCCGAGAGAGCTCAGCAGGGCGATCCATGGCTGAAGGCAAAGCAGAGAGGTTTTGGGTGGAGCGATGGCACCATCTGCTGGCTGAGCAGCATGGGAGGAGAGGCCTCACTCCAAAGGAGTTCCTGAGGACATTTGCAAGCAGGAGGCCCTCTGGCTGCACAAGCTCGAGAGTCCTGCTTAGGACTTCCCTCTGGCAGCAGAGTGGGTGCCAAGGGCCTGGGGGTGGGAAAGTGCTCGGAAGCCCCAGGGGAGGCTCTGGGCCCCCAGTGCTCTGCGACGGCAAACGCTGCAGGCCCCAGCATCCACGAACTCCTCCAAGGCTTTGCAGTGGGAAAGCTGGCCATAGCAGAGGGCTCCCTGCCAGGTGCTGCAGGCCTTCGGGCATGGCTCAGCTGCAGCTTCCTTGCAGGCTGCTGGTCCAGGGGCGTGTGTCCCCTGGGCCAGAGTGCTGGAGGAGGAGCTCCTAGCAAGGGGAGAGCAAGCCCCTTGTTTCCTTGGCCTAGACTGGCCTGGGCACACAGAGGCCTGCCAGCAGTGAAGACAGGGCAGGCAGCAAGGGGGTGTGGCAGGCAGCGAAGAGGTGGCAGGAGTCCTGCTTGCAAGTGGGGTCAGGCCTGTCTTGTGCTCAGGCCCCAGTGGCAATGTGCACACACAGCCTCCGGACCTGCAGCTTCCCAGCAGTGCAGGAGCCACCCAGGCAACCCCCGAGGGCCTACTCGAATGAACTGTGCTCTGTCGAGGCCCTGCTGGCTGGCAGTGGCCTAGGCCAGCCCGGGCCCTAGGGAGGCCTGGCTGAGCCTGGGCTGGGGCCCGCCCTAGCAGTGCCCAGGCCAAGCCTGGGACTGGAGGCCAGGCCACAGGCTCATTCCAGCTTGAGCCTGGTGCACAGAGCCTTCAGCTCGGACTTGCAGGGGGACTGCTCAGCACAGTGGCTTTGGCTTGCCATCCACGTTCCTCACTCGGGCCCTTCTGCCTGTCAGAGCCACACTCCCTCGAAGGGTGTTCCTGAGGCAGTTGGACAGTTGGGGAAGTGGAGGCTCTCCCAGCACAGGAGGCCCGCCTAGAGCATGGCTCTGGGTCCAAAGAGGACTCCCTGCACCTCAGGCACTGGCGAGAGATTTTGTGCACACAGGAGACCCTTGGCACACACAGCATTTCCCCAGGGAAAGCAGTGTGAGAACGAGCCCCTGCCAGGGCAGCACGGCCCTCTCCCACGGAAGCCCTCCATGCAACAGGCTGCCATGGACTCGGCTACAGGCCTTTGTGGCTGGAGAGACGGCAGCTCCTCTGGAGGCTCTGGGTCACTGCGCACTCCCCTTCGGGTAAACGAGGCTCCTGAGGTGATTGCCTGTCCAAGAATGGCAAGCAGCCTGCCTCCTTTCAATGAGACGCACGTGGGGTGTGAGAGGCTTGGCAGCAGAGAAGAAGCAAGAGGGGCAGCCAGAGAGGGGCCTTGCATGCAGCTTGAAGGCCCCAGATCTCCTGCCTCCCAACCAGGGCATGCCGGCTCTGCCCCCCGGGCCCCATTCCCAGGTGGGCACCCAGCTTCAGGATCTGCCCTTTCCCAGCCATGAAACCACACCCAGGCCACACGCTGAGCCCTGCCAAGGGGGAACTTTGCTCCCCGCATGGGCTGGGTGGCACGACTGGGTTAGGGGAGCGAAGGCCCTAGGAGGCCTTCAGGGTGCTGCCCCAGCACAGCAGTGCTCAGGCAAAGGCACTCTGCTTTCTGTAGGCTGGATGCACACTGGAGTTGCTGCTTGAGGCCGAGAGAGCTCAGCAGGGCGATCCATGGCTGAAGGCAAAGCAGAGAGGTTTTGGGTGGAGCGATGACACCATCTGCTGGCTGAGCAGCATGGGAGGAGAGGCCTCACTCCAAAGGAGTTCCTGAGGACATTTGCAAGCAGGAGGCCCTCTGGCTGCACAAGCTCGAGAGTCCTGCTTAGGACTTCCCTCTGGCAGCAGAGTGGGTGCCAAGGGCCTGGGGGTGGGAAAGTGCTCGGAAGCCCCAGGGGAGGCTCTGGGCCCCCAGTGCTCTGCGACGGCAAACGCTGCAGGCCCCAGCATCCACGAACTCCTCCAAGGCTTTGCAGTGGGAAAGCTGGCCATAGCAGAGGGCTCCCTGCCAGGTGCTGCAGGCCTTCGGGCATGGCTCAGCTGCAGCTTCCTTGCAGGCTGCTGGTCCAGGGGCGTGTGTCCCCTGGGCCAGAGTGCTGGAGGAGGAGCTCCTAGCAAGGGGAGAGCAAGCCCCTTGTTTCCTTGGCCTAGACTGGCCTGGGCACACAGAGGCCTGCCAGCAGTGAAGACAGGGCAGGCAGCAAGGGGGTGTGGCAGGCAGCGAAGAGGTGGCAGGAGTCCTGCTTGCAAGTGGGGTCAGGCCTGTCTTGTGCTCAGGCCCCAGTGGCCACGTGCACACACAGCCTCCGGAACTGCAGCTTCCCAGCAGTGCAGGAGCCACCCAGGCAACCCCCGGGGGCCTACTCGAATGAACTGTGCTCTGTCGAGGCCCTGCTGGCTGGCAGTGGCCTAGGCCAGCCCGGGCCCTAGGGAGGCCTGGCTGAGCCTGGGCTGGGGCCCGCCCTAGCAGTGCCCAGGCCAAGCCTGGGACTGGAGGCCAGGCCACAGGCTCATTCCAGCTTGAGCCTGGTGCACAGAGCCTTCAGCTCGGACTTGCAGGGGGACTGCTCAGCACAGTGACTTTGGCCTGCCATCCACGTTCCTCACTCGGGCCCTTCTGCCTGTCAGAGCCACACTCCCTCGAAGGGTGTTCCTGAGGCAGTTGGACAGTTGGGGAAGTGGAGGCTCTCCCAGCACGGGAGGCCCGCCTAGAGCATGGCTCTGGGTCCAAAGAGGACTCCCTGCACCTCAGGCACTGGCGAGAGATTTTGTGCACACAGGAGACCCTTGGCACACACAACGTTTCCCCACGGAAAGCAGTGTGAGAACGAGCCCCTGCCAGGGCAGCACGGCCCTCTCCCACAGAAGCCCTCCATGCAACAGGCTGCCATGGACTCGGCTACAGGCCTTTGTGGCTGGAGAGACGGCAGCTCCTCTGGAGGCTCTGGGTCAGTGCGCACTCCCCTTCGGGTAAACGAGGCTCCTGGGGTGATTGCCTGCCCAAGAATGGCAAGCAGCCTGCCTCCTTTCAATGAGACGCACGTGGGGTGTGAGAGGCTTGGCAGCAGAGAAGAAGCAAGAGGGGCAGCCAGAGAGGGGCCTTGCATGCAGCTTGAAGGCCCCAGATCTCCTGCCTCCCAACCAGGGCACGCCGGCTCTGCCCCCCGGGCCCCATTCCCAGGTGGGCACCCAGCTTCAGGATCTGCCCTTTCCCAGCCATGAAACCACACCCAGGCCACACGCTGAGCCCTGCCAAGGGGGAACTTTGCTCCCCGCATGGGCTGGGTGGCACGACTGGGTTAGGGGAGCCGAAGGCCCTAGGAGGCCTTCAGGGTGCTGCCCCAGCACAGCAGTGCTCCGGCAAAGGCACTCTGCTTTCTGTAGGCTGGATGCACACTGGAGTTGCTGCTTGAGGCCGAGAGAGCTCAGCAGGGCGATCCATGGCTGAAGGCAAAGCAGAGAGGTTTTGGGTGGAGCGATGGCACCATCTGCTGGCTGAGCAGCATGGGAGGAGAGGCCTCACTCCAAAGGAGTTCCTGAGGACATTTGCAAGCAGGAGGCCCTCTGGCTGCACAAGCTCGAGAGTCCTGCTTAGGACTTCCCTCTGGCAGCAGAGTGGGTGCCAAGGGCCTGGGGGTGGGAAAGTGCTCGGAAGCCCCAGGGGAGGCTCTGGGCCCCCAGTGCTCTGCGACGGCAAACGCTGCAGGCCCCAGCATCCACGAACTCCTCCAAGGCTTTGCAGTGGGAAAGCTGGCCATAGCAGAGGGCTCCCTGCCAGGTGCTGCAGGCCTTTGGGCATGGCTCAGCTGCAGCTTCCTTGCAGGCTGCTGGTCCAGGGGCGTGTGTCCCCTGGGCCAGAGTGCTGGAGGAGGAGCTCCTAGCAAGGGGAGAGCAAGCCCCTTGTTTCCTTGGCCTAGACTGGCCTGGGCACACAGAGGCCTGCCAGCAGTGAAGACAGGGCAGGCAGCAAGGGGGTGTGGCAGGCAGCGAAGAGGTGGCAGGAGTCCTGCTTGCAAGTGGGGTCAGGCCTGTCTTGTGCTCAGGCCCCAGTGGCAATGTGCACACACAGCCTCCGGAACTGCAGCTTCCCAGCAGTGCAGGAGCCACCCAGGCAACCCCCGGGGGCCTACTCGAATGAACTGTGCTCTGTCGAGGCCCTGCTGGCTGGCAGTGGCCTAGGCCAGCCCGGGCCCTAGGGAGGCCTGGCTGAGCCTGGGCTGGGGCCCGCCCTAGCAGTGCCCAGGCCAAGCCTGGGACTGGAGGCCAGGCCACAGGCTCATTCCAGCTTGAGCCTGGTGCACAGAGCCTTCAGCTCGGACTTGCAGGGGGAATGCTCAGCACAGTGGCTTTGGCCTGCCATCCACGTTCCTCACTCGGGCCCTTCTGCCTGTCAGAGCCACACTCCCTCGAAGGGTGTTCCTGAGGCAGTTGGACAGTTGGGGAAGTGGAGGCTCTCCCAGCACGGGAGGCCCGCCTAGAGCATGGCTCTGGGTCCAAAGAGGACTCCCTGCACCTCAGGCACTGGCGAGAGATTTTGTGCACACAGGAGACCCTTGGCACACACAGCATTTCCCCAGGGAAAGCAGTGTGAGAACGAGCCCCTGCCAGGGCAGCACGGCCCTCTCCCACAGAAGCCTTCCATGCAACAGGCTGCCATGGACTCGGCTACAGGCCTTTGTGGCTGGAGAGACGGCAGCTCCTCTGGAGGCTCTGGGTCAGTGCGCACTCCCCTTCGGGTAAACGAGGCTCCTGGGGTGATGGCCTGCCCAAGAATGGCAAGCAGCCTGCCTCCTTTCAATGAGACGCACGTGGGGTGTGAGAGGCTTGGCAGCAGAGAAGAAGCAAGAGGGGCAGCCAGAGAGGGGCCTTGCATGCAGCTTGAAGGCCCCAGATCTCCTGCCTCCCAACCAGGGCACGCCGGCTCTGCCCCCCGGGCCCCATTCCCAGGTGGGCACCCAGCTTCAGGATCTGCCCTTTCCCAGCCATGAAACCACACCCAGGCCACACGCTGAGCCCTGCCAAGGGGGAACTTTGCTCCCCGCATGGGCTGGGTGGCACGACTGGGTTAGGGGAGCGAAGGCCCTAGGAGGCCTTCAGGGTGCTGCCCCAGCACAGCAGTGCTCAGGCAAAGGCACTCTGCTTTCTGTAGGCTGGATGCACACTGGAGTTGCTGCTTGAGGCAGAGAGAGCTCAGCAGGGCGATCCATGGCTGAAGGCAAAGCAGAGAGGTTTTGGGTGGAGCGATGGCACCATCTGCTGGCTGAGCAGCATGGGAGGAGAGGCCTCACTCCAAAGGAGTTCCTGAGGACATTTGCAAGCAGGAGGCCCTCTGGCTGCACAAGCTCGAGAGTCCTGCTTAGGACTTCCCTCTGGCAGCAGAGTGGGTGCCAAGGGCCTGGGGGTGGGAAAGTGCTCGGAAGCCCCAGGGGAGGCTCTGGGCCCCCAGTGCTCTCCGACGGCAAACGCTGCAGGCCCCAGCATCCACGAACTCCTCCAAGGCTTTGCAGTGGGAAAGCTGGCCATAGCAGAGGGCTCCCTGCCAGGTGCTGCAGGCCTTCGGGCATGGCTCAGCTGCAGCTTCCTTGCAGGCTGCTGGTCCAGGGGCGTGTGTCCCCTGGGCCAGAGTGCTGGAGGAGGAGCTCCTAGCAAGGGGAGAGCAAGCCCCTTGTTTCCTTGGCCTAGACTGGCCTGGGCACACAGAGGCCTGCCAGCAGTGAAGACAGGGCAGGCAGCAAGGGGGTGTGGCAGGCAGCGAAGAGGTGGCAGGAGTCCTGCTTGCAAGTGGGGTCAGGCCTGTCTTGTGCTCAGGCCCCAGTGGCAATGTGCACACACAGCCTCCGGAACTGCAGCTTCCCAGCAGTGCAGGAGCCACCCAGGCAACCCCCGGGGGCCTACTCGAATGAACTGTGCTCTGTCGAGGCCCTGCTGGCTGGCAGTGGCCTAGGCCAGCCCGGGCCCTAGGGAGGCCTGGCTGAGCCTGGGCTGGGGCCCGCCCTAGCAGTGCCCAGGCCAAGCCTGGGACTGGAGGCCAGGCCACAGGCTCATTCCAGCTTGAGCCTGGTGCACAGAGCCTTCAGCTCGGACTTGCAGGGGGAATGCTCAGCACAGTGGCTTTGGCCTGCCATCCACGTTCCTCACTCGGGCCCTTCTGCCTGTCAGAGCCACACTCCCTCGAAGGGTGTTCCTGAGGCAGTTGGACAGTTGGGGAAGTGGAGGCTCTCCCAGCACGGGAGGCCCGCCTAGAGCATGGCTCTGGGTCCAAAGAGGACTCCCTGCACCTCAGGCACTGGCGAGAGATTTTGTGCACACAGGAGACCCTTGGCACACACAGCATTTCCCCAGGGAAAGCAGTGTGAGAACGAGCCCCTGCCAGGGCAGCACGGCCCTCTCCCACAGAAGCCTTCCATGCAACAGGCTGCCATGGACTCGGCTACAGGCCTTTGTGGCTGGAGAGACGGCAGCTCCTCTGGAGGCTCTGGGTCAGTGCGCACTCCCCTTCGGGTAAACGAGGCTCCTGGGGTGATGGCCTGCCCAAGAATGGCAAGCAGCCTGCCTCCTTTCAATGAGACGCACGTGGGGTGTGAGAGGCTTGGCAGCAGAGAAGAAGCAAGAGGGGCAGCCAGAGAGGGGCCTTGCATGCAGCTTGAAGGCCCCAGATCTCCTGCCTCCCAACCAGGGCACGCCGGCTCTGCCCCCCGGGCCCCATTCCCAGGTGGGCACCCAGCTTCAGGATCTGCCCTTTCCCAGCCATGAAACCACACCCAGGCCACACGCTGAGCCCTGCCAAGGGGGAACTTTGCTCCCCGCATGGGCTGGGTGGCACGACTGGGTTAGGGGAGCGAAGGCCCTAGGAGGCCTTCAGGGTGCTGCCCCAGCACAGCAGTGCTCAGGCAAAGGCACTCTGCTTTCTGTAGGCTGGATGCACACTGGAGTTGCTGCTTGAGGCAGAGAGAGCTCAGCAGGGCGATCCATGGCTGAAGGCAAAGCAGAGAGGTTTTGGGTGGAGCGATGGCACCATCTGCTGGCTGAGCAGCATGGGAGGAGAGGCCTCACTCCAAAGGAGTTCCTGAGGACATTTGCAAGCAGGAGGCCCTCTGGCTGCACAAGCTCGAGAGTCCTGCTTAGGACTTCCCTCTGGCAGCAGAGTGGGTGCCAAGGGCCTGGGGGTGGGAAAGTGCTCGGAAGCCCCAGGGGAGGCTCTGGGCCCCCAGTGCTCTCCGACGGCAAACGCTGCAGGCCCCAGCATCCACGAACTCCTCCAAGGCTTTGCAGTGGGAAAGCTGGCCATAGCAGAGGGCTCCCTGCCAGGTGCTGCAGGCCTTCGGGCATGGCTCAGCTGCAGCTTCCTTGCAGGCTGCTGGTCCAGGGGCGTGTGTCCCCTGGGCCAGAGTGCTGGAGGAGGAGCTCCTAGCAAGGGGAGAGCAAGCCCCTTGTTTCCTTGGCCTAGACTGGCCTGGGCACACAGAGGCCTGCCAGCAGTGAAGACAGGGCAGGCAGCAAGGGGGTGTGGCAGGCAGCGAAGAGGTGGCAGGAGTCCTGCTTGCAAGTGGGGTCAGGCCTGTCTTGTGCTCAGGCCCCAGTGGCCACGTGCACACACAGCCTCCGGAACTGCAGCTTCCCAGCAGTGCAGGAGCCACCCAGGCAACCCCCGGGGGCCTACTCGAATGAACTGTGCTCTGTCGAGGCCCTGCTGGCTGGCAGTGGCCTAGGCCAGCCCGGGCCCTAGGGAGGCCTGGCTGAGCCTGGGCTGGGGCCCGCCCTAGCAGTGCCCAGGCCAAGCCTGGGACTGGAGGCCAGGCCACAGGCTCATTCCAGCTTGAGCCTGGTGCACAGAGCCTTCAGCTCGGACTTGCAGGGGGAATGCTCAGCACAGTGGCTTTGGCCTGCCATCCACGTTCCTCACTTGGGCCCTTCTGCCTGTCAGAGCCACACTCCCTCGAAGGGTGTTCCTGAGGCAGTTGGACAGTTGGGGAAGTGGAGGCTCTCCCAGCACGGGAGGCCCGCCTAGAGCATGGCTCTGGGTCCAAAGAGGACTCCCTGCACCTCAGGCACTGGCGAGAGATTTTGTGCACACAGGAGACCCTTGGCACACACAACGTTTCCCCACGGAAAGCAGTGTGAGAACGAGCCCCTGCCAGGGCAGCACGGCCCTCTCCCACGGAAGCCCTCCATGCAACAGGCTGCCATGGACTCGGCTACAGGCCTTTGTGGCTGGAGAGACGGCAGCTCCTCTGGAGGCTCTGGGTCAGTGCGCACTCCCCTTCGGGTAAACGAGGCTCCTGGGGTGATTGCCTGCCCAAGAATGGCAAGCAGCCTGCCTCCTTTCAATGAGACGCACGTGGGGTGTGAGAGGCTTGGCAGCAGAGAAGAAGCAAGAGGGGCAGCCAGAGAGGGGCCTTGCATGCAGCTTGAAGGCCCCAGATCTCCTGCCTCCCAACCAGGGCATGCCGGCTCTGCCCCCCGGGCCCCATTCCCAGGTGGGCACCCAGCTTCAGGATCTGCCCTTTCCCAGCCATGAAACCACACCCAGGCCACACGCTGAGCCCTGCCAAGGGGGAACTTTGCTCCCCGCATGGGCTGGGTGGCACGACTGGGTTAGGGGAGCGAAGGCCCTAGGAGGCCTTCAGGGTGCTGCCCCAGCACAGCAGTGCTCAGGCAAAGGCACTCTGCTTTCTGTAGGCTGGATGCACACTGGAGTTGCTGCTTGAGGCCGAGAGAGCTCAGCAGGGCGATCCATGGCTGAAGGCAAAGCAGAGAGGTTTTGGGTGGAGCGATGGCACCATCTGCTGGCTGAGCAGCATGGGAGGAGAGGCCTCACTCCAAAGGAGTTCCTGAGGACATTTGCAAGCAGGAGGCCCTCTGGCTGCACAAGCTCGAGAGTCCTGCTTAGGACTTCCCTCTGGCAGCAGAGTGGGTGCCAAGGGCCTGGGGGTGGGAAAGTGCTCGGAAGCCCCAGGGGAGGCTCTGGGCCCCCAGTGCTCTGCGACGGCAAACGCTGCAGGCCCCAGCATCCACGAACTCCTCCAAGGCTTTGCAGTGGGAAAGCTGGCCATAGCAGAGGGCTCCCTGCCAGGTGCTGCAGGCCTTTGGGCATGGCTCAGCTGCAGCTTCCTTGCAGGCTGCTGGTCCAGGGGCGTGTGTCCCCTGGGCCAGAGTGCTGGAGGAGGAGCTCCTAGCAAGGGGAGAGCAAGCCCCTTGTTTCCTTGGCCTAGACTGGCCTGGGCACACAGAGGCCTGCCAGCAGTGAAGACAGGGCAGGCAGCAAGGGGGTGTGGCAGGCAGCGAAGAGGTGGCAGGAGTCCTGCTTGCAAGTGGGGTCAGGCCTGTCTTGTGCTCAGGCCCCAGTGGCAATGTGCACACACAGCCTCCGGACCTGCAGCTTCCCAGCAGTGCAGGAGCCACCCAGGCAACCCCCGGGGGCCTACTCGAATGAACTGTGCTCTGTCGAGGCCCTGCTGGCTGGCAGTGGCCTAGGCCAGCCCGGGCCCTAGGGAGGCCTGGCTGAGCCTGGGCTGGGGCCCGCCCTAGCAGTGCCCAGGCCAAGCCTGGGACTGGAGGCCAGGCCACAGGCTCATTCCAGCTTGAGCCTGGTGCACAGAGCCTTCAGCTCGGACTTGCAGGGGGAATGCTCAGCACAGTGGCTTTGGCCTGCCATCCACGTTCCTCACTTGGGCCCTTCTGCCTGTCAGAGCCACACTCCCTCGAAGGGTGTTCCTGAGGCAGTTGGACAGTTGGGGAAGTGGAGGCTCTCCCAGCACGGGAGGCCCGCCTAGAGCATGGCTCTGGGTCCAAAGAGGACTCCCTGCACCTCAGGCACTGGCGAGAGATTTTGTGCACACAGGAGACCCTTGGCACACACAGCATTTCCCCAGGGAAAGCAGTGTGAGAACGAGCCCCTGCCAGGGCAGCACGGCCCTCTCCCACAGAAGCCTTCCATGCAACAGGCTGCCATGGACTCGGCTACAGGCCTTTGTGGCTGGAGAGACGGCAGCTCCTCTGGAGGCTCTGGGTCAGTGCGCACTCCCCTTCGGGTAAACGAGGCTCCTGGGGTGATGGCCTGCCCAAGAATGGCAAGCAGCCTGCCTCCTTTCAATGAGACGCACGTGGGGTGTGAGAGGCTTGGCAGCAGAGAAGAAGCAAGAGGGGCAGCCAGAGAGGGGCCTTGCATGCAGCTTGAAGGCCCCAGATCTCCTGCCTCCCAACCAGGGCACGCCGGCTCTGCCCCCCGGGCGCCATTCCCAGGTGGGCACCCAGCTTCAGGATCTGCCCTTTCCCAGCCATGAAACCACACCCAGGCCACACGCTGAGCCCTGCCAAGGGGGAACTTTGCTCCCCGCATGGGCTGGGTGGCACGACTGGGTTAGGGGAGCCGAAGGCCCTAGGAGGCCTTCAGGGTGCTGCCCCAGCACAGCAGTGCTCAGGCAAAGGCACTCTGCTTTCTGTAGGCTGGATGCACACTGGAGTTGCTGCTTGAGGCCGAGAGAGCTCAGCAGGGCGATCCATGGCTGAAGGCAAAGCAGAGAGGTTTTGGGTGGAGCGATGGCACCATCTGCTGGCTGAGCAGCATGGGAGGAGAGGCCTCACTCCAAAGGAGTTCCTGAGGACATTTGCAAGCAGGAGGCCCTCTGGCTGCACAAGCTCGAGAGTCCTGCTTAGGACTTCCCTCTGGCAGCAGAGTGGGTGCCAAGGGCCTGGGGGTGGGAAAGTGCTCGGAAGCCCCAGGGGAGGCTCTGGGCCCCCAGTGCTCTGCGACGGCAAACGCTGCAGGCCCCAGCATCCACGAACTCCTCCAAGGCTTTGCAGTGGGAAAGCTGGCCATAGCAGAGGGCTCCCTGCCAGGTGCTGCAGGCCTTTGGGCATGGCTCAGCTGCAGCTTCCTTGCAGGCTGCTGGTCCAGGGGCGTGTGTCCCCTGGGCCAGAGTGCTGGAGGAGGAGCTCCTAGCAAGGGGAGAGCAAGCCCCTTGTTTCCTTGGCCTAGACTGGCCTGGGCACACAGAGGCCTGCCAGCAGTGAAGACAGGGCAGGCAGCAAGGGGGTGTGGCAGGCAGCGAAGAGGTGGCAGGAGTCCTGCTTGCAAGTGGGGTCAGGCCTGTCTTGTGCTCAGGCCCCAGTGGCAATGTGCACACACAGCCTCCGGAACTGCAGCTTCCCAGCAGTGCAGGAGCCACCCAGGCAACCCCCGGGGGCCTACTCGAATGAACTGTGCTCTGTCGAGGCCCTGCTGGCTGGCAGTGGCCTAGGCCAGCCCGGGCCCTAGGGAGGCCTGGCTGAGCCTGGGCTGGGGCCCGCCCTAGCAGTGCCCAGGCCAAGCCTGGGACTGGAGGCCAGGCCACAGGCTCATTCCAGCTTGAGCCTGGTGCACAGAGCCTTCAGCTCGGACTTGCAGGGGGAATGCTCAGCACAGTGGCTTTGGCCTGCCATCCACGTTCCTCACTCGGGCCCTTCTGCCTGTCAGAGCCACACTCCCTCGAAGGCTGTTCCTGAGGCAGTTGGACAGTTGGGGAAGTGGAGGCTCTCCCAGCACGGGAGGCCCGCCTAGAGCATGGCTCTGGGTCCAAAGAGGACTCCCTGCACCTCAGGCACTGGCGAGAGATTTTGTGCACACAGGAGACCCTTGGCACACACAGCATTTCCCCAGGGAAAGCAGTGTGAGAACGAGCCCCTGCCAGGGCAGCACGGCCCTCTCCCACAGAAGCCTTCCATGCAACAGGCTGCCATGGACTCGGCTACAGGCCTTTGTGGCTGGAGAGACGGCAGCTCCTCTGGAGGCTCTGGGTCAGTGCGCACTCCCCTTCGGGTAAACGAGGCTCCTGGGGTGATGGCCTGCCCAAGAATGGCAAGCAGCCTGCCTCCTTTCAATGAGACGCACGTGGGGTGTGAGAGGCTTGGCAGCAGAGAAGAAGCAAGAGGGGCAGCCAGAGAGGGGCCTTGCATGCAGCTTGAAGGCCCCAGATCTCCTGCCTCCCAACCAGGGCACGCCGGCTCTGCCCCCCGGGCCCCATTCCCAGGTGGGCACCCAGCTTCAGGATCTGCCCTTTCCCAGCCATGAAACCACACCCAGGCCACACGCTGAGCCCTGCCAAGGGGGAACTTTGCTCCCCGCATGGGCTGGGTGGCACGACTGGGTTAGGGGAGCGAAGGCCCTAGGAGGCCTTCAGGGTGCTGCCCCAGCACAGCAGTGCTCAGGCAAAGGCACTCTGCTTTCTGTAGGCTGGATGCACACTGGAGTTGCTGCTTGAGGCAGAGAGAGCTCAGCAGGGCGATCCATGGCTGAAGGCAAAGCAGAGAGGTTTTGGGTGGAGCGATGGCACCATCTGCTGGCTGAGCAGCATGGGAGGAGAGGCCTCACTCCAAAGGAGTTCCTGAGGACATTTGCAAGCAGGAGGCCCTCTGGCTGCACAAGCTCGAGAGTCCTGCTTAGGACTTCCCTCTGGCAGCAGAGTGGGTGCCAAGGGCCTGGGGGTGGGAAAGTGCTCGGAAGCCCCAGGGGAGGCTCTGGGCCCCCAGTGCTCTCCGACGGCAAACGCTGCAGGCCCCAGCATCCACGAACTCCTCCAAGGCTTTGCAGTGGGAAAGCTGGCCATAGCAGAGGGCTCCCTGCCAGGTGCTGCAGGCCTTCGGGCATGGCTCAGCTGCAGCTTCCTTGCAGGCTGCTGGTCCAGGGGCGTGTGTCCCCTGGGCCAGAGTGCTGGAGGAGGAGCTCCTAGCAAGGGGAGAGCAAGCCCCTTGTTTCCTTGGCCTAGACTGGCCTGGGCACACAGAGGCCTGCCAGCAGTGAAGACAGGGCAGGCAGCAAGGGGGTGTGGCAGGCAGCGAAGAGGTGGCAGGAGTCCTGCTTGCAAGTGGGGTCAGGCCTGTCTTGTGCTCAGGCCCCAGTGGCAATGTGCACACACAGCCTCCGGAACTGCAGCTTCCCAGCAGTGCAGGAGCCACCCAGGCAACCCCCGGGGGCCTACTCGAATGAACTGTGCTCTGTCGAGGCCCTGCTGGCTGGCAGTGGCCTAGGCCAGCCCGGGCCCTAGGGAGGCCTGGCTGAGCCTGGGCTGGGGCCCGCCCTAGCAGTGCCCAGGCCAAGCCTGGGACTGGAGGCCAGGCCACAGGCTCATTCCAGCTTGAGCCTGGTGCACAGAGCTTTCAGCTCGGACTTGCAGGGGGAATGCTCAGCACAGTGGCTTTGGCCTGCCATCCACGTTCCTCACTCGGGCCCTTCTGCCTGTCAGAGCCACACTCCCTCGAAGGCTGTTCCTGAGGCAGTTGGACAGTTGGGGAAGTGGAGGCTCTCCCAGCACGGGAGGCCCGCCTAGAGCATGGCTCTGGGTCCAAAGAGGACTCCCTGCACCTCAGGCACTGGCGAGAGATTTTGTGCACACAGGAGACCCTTGGCACACACAGCATTTCCCCAGGGAAAGCAGTGTGAGAACGAGCCCCTGCCAGGGCAGCACGGCCCTCTCCCACAGAAGCCTTCCATGCAACAGGCTGCCATGGACTCGGCTACAGGCCTTTGTGGCTGGAGAGACGGCAGCTCCTCTGGAGGCTCTGGGTCACTGCGCACTCCCCTTCGGGTAAACGAGGCTCCTGAGGTGATTGCCTGTCCAAGAATGGCAAGCAGCCTGCCTCCTTTCAATGAGACGCACGTGGGGTGTGAGAGGCTTGGCAGCAGAGAAGAAGCAAGAGGGGCAGCCAGAGAGGGGCCTTGCATGCAGCTTGAAGGCCCCAGATCTCCTGCCTCCCAACCAGGGCATGCCGGCTCTGCCCCCCGGGCCCCATTCCCAGGTGGGCACCCAGCTTCAGGATCTGCCCTTTCCCAGCCATGAAACCACACCCAGGCCACACGCTGAGCCCTGCCAAGGGGGAACTTTGCTCCCCGCATGGGCTGGGTGGCACGACTGGGTTAGGGGAGCGAAGGCCCTAGGAGGCCTTCAGGGTGCTGCCCCAGCACAGCAGTGCTCAGGCAAAGGCACTCTGCTTTCTGTAGGCTGGATGCACACTGGAGTTGCTGCTTGAGGCCGAGAGAGCTCAGCAGGGCGATCCATGGCTGAAGGCAAAGCAGAGAGGTTTTGGGTGGAGCGATGGCACCATCTGCTGGCTGAGCAGCATGGGAGGAGAGGCCTCACTCCAAAGGAGTTCCTGAGGACATTTGCAAGCAGGAGGCCCTCTGGCTGCACAAGCTCGAGAGTCCTGCTTAGGACTTCCCTCTGGCAGCAGAGTGGGTGCCAAGGGCCTGGGGGTGGGAAAGTGCTCGGAAGCCCCAGGGGAGGCTCTGGGCCCCCAGTGCTCTCCGACGGCAAACGCTTCAGGCCCCAGCATCCACGAACTCCTCCAAGGCTTTGCAGTGGGAAAGCTGGCCATAGCAGAGGGCTCCCTGCCAGGTGCTGCAGGCCTTCGGGCATGGCTCAGCTGCAGCTTCCTTGCAGGCTGCTGGTCCAGGGGCGTGTGTCCCCTGGGCCAGAGTGCTGGAGGAGGAGCTCCTAGCAAGGGGAGAGCAAGCCCCTTGTTTCCTTGGCCTAGACTGGCCTGGGCACACAGAGGCCTGCCAGCAGTGAAGACAGGGCAGGCAGCAAGGGGGTGTGGCAGGCAGCGAAGAGGTGGCAGGAGTCCTGCTTGCAAGTGGGGTCAGGCCTGTCTTGTGCTCAGGCCCCAGTGGCCACGTGCACACACAGCCTCCGGAACTGCAGCTTCCCAGCAGTGCAGGAGCCACCCAGGCAACCCCCGGGGGCCTACTCGAATGAACTGTGCTCTGTCGAGGCCCTGCTGGCTGGCAGTGGCCTAGGCCAGCCCGGGCCCTAGGGAGGCCTGGCTGAGCCTGGGCTGGGGCCCGCCCTAGCAGTGCCCAGGCCAAGCCTGGGACTGGAGGCCAGGCCACAGGCTCATTCCAGCTTGAGCCTGGTGCACAGAGCCTTCAGCTCGGACTTGCAGGGGGACTGCTCAGCACAGTGACTTTGGCCTGCCATCCACGTTCCTCACTCGGGCCCTTCTGCCTGTCAGAGCCACACTCCCTCGAAGGGTGTTCCTGAGGCAGTTGGACAGTTGGGGAAGTGGAGGCTCTCCCAGCACGGGAGGCCCGCCTAGAGCATGGCTCTGGGTCCAAAGAGGACTCCCTGCACCTCAGGCACTGGCGAGAGATTTTGTGCACACAGGAGACCCTTGGCACACACAACGTTTCCCCACGGAAAGCAGTGTGAGAACGAGCCCCTGCCAGGGCAGCACGGCCCTCTCCCACGGAAGCCCTCCATGCAACAGGCTGCCATGGACTCGGCTACAGGCCTTTGTGGCTGGAGAGACGGCAGCTCCTCTGGAGGCTCTGGGTCAGTGCGCACTCCCCTTCGGGTAAACGAGGCTCCTGGGGTGATTGCCTGCCCAAGAATGGCAAGCAGCCTGCCTCCTTTCAATGAGACGCACGTGGGGTATGAGAGGCTTGGCAGCAGAGAAGAAGCAAGAGGGGCAGCCAGAGAGGGGCCTTGCATGCAGCTTGAAGGCCCCAGATCTCCTGCCTCCCAACCAGGGCATGCCGGCTCTGCCCCCCGGGCCCCATTCCCAGGTGGGCACCCAGCTTCAGGATCTGCCCTTTCCCAGCCATGAAACCACACCCAGGCCACACGCTGAGCCCTGCCAAGGGGGAACTTTGCTCCCCGCATGGGCTGGGTGGCACGACTGGGTTAGGGGAGCGAAGGCCCTAGGAGGCCTTCAGGGTGCTGCCCCAGCACAGCAGTGCTCAGGCAAAGGCACTCTGCTTTCTGTAGGCTGGATGCACACTGGAGTTGCTGCTTGAGGCCGAGAGAGCTCAGCAGGGCGATCCATGGCTGAAGGCAAAGCAGAGAGGTTTTGGGTGGAGCGATGGCACCATCTGCTGGCTGAGCAGCATGGGAGGAGAGGCCTCACTCCAAAGGAGTTCCTGAGGACATTTGCAAGCAGGAGGCCCTCTGGCTGCACAAGCTCGAGAGTCCTGCTTAGGACTTCCCTCTGGCAGCAGAGTGGGTGCCAAGGGCCTGGGGGTGGGAAAGTGCTCGGAAGCCCCAGGGGAGGCTCTGGGCCCCCAGTGCTCTGCGACGGCAAACGCTGCAGGCCCCAGCATCCACGAACTCCTCCAAGGCTTTGCAGTGGGAAAGCTGGCCATAGCAGAGGGCTCCCTGCCAGGTGCTGCAGGCCTTTGGGCATGGCTCAGCTGCAGCTTCCTTGCAGGCTGCTGGTCCAGGGGCGTGTGTCCCCTGGGCCAGAGTGCTGGAGGAGGAGCTCCTAGCAAGGGGAGAGCAAGCCCCTTGTTTCCTTGGCCTAGACTGGCCTGGGCACACAGAGGCCTGCCAGCAGTGAAGACAGGGCAGGCAGCAAGGGGGTGTGGCAGGCAGCGAAGAGGTGGCAGGAGTCCTGCTTGCAAGTGGGGTCAGGCCTGTCTTGTGCTCAGGCCCCAGTGGCAATGTGCACACACAGCCTCCGGAACTGCAGCTTCCCAGCAGTGCAGGAGCCACCCAGGCAACCCCCGGGGGCCTACTCGAATGAACTGTGCTCTGTCGAGGCCCTGCTGGCTGGCAGTGGCCTAGGCCAGCCCGGGCCCTAGGGAGGCCTGGCTGAGCCTGGGCTGGGGCCAGCCCTAGCAGTGCCCAGGCCAAGCCTGGGACTGGAGGCCAGGCCACAGGCTCATTCCAGCTTGAGCCTGGTGCACAGAGCCTTCAGCTCGGACTTGCAGGGGGAATGCTCAGCACAGTGGCTTTGGCCTGCCATCCACGTTCCTCACTTGGGCCCTTCTGCCTGTCAGAGCCACACTCCCTCGAAGGGTGTTCCTGAGGCAGTTGGACAGTTGGGGAAGTGGAGGCTCTCCCAGCACGGGAGGCCCGCCTAGAGCATGGCTCTGGGTCCAAAGAGGACTCCCTGCACCTCAGGCACTGGCGAGAGATTTTGTGCACACAGGAGACCCTTGGCACACACAACGTTTCCCCACGGAAAGCAGTGTGAGAACGAGCCCCTGCCAGGGCAGCACGGCCCTCTCCCACGGAAGCCCTCCATGCAACAGGCTGCCATGGACTCGGCTACAGGCCTTTGTGGCTGGAGAGACGGCAGCTCCTCTGGAGGCTCTGGGTCAGTGCGCACTCCCCTTCGGGTAAACGAGGCTCCTGGGGTGATTGCCTGCCCAAGAATGGCAAGCAGCCTGCCTCCTTTCAATGAGACGCACGTGGGGTGTGAGAGGCTTGGCAGCAGAGAAGAAGCAAGAGGGGCAGCCAGAGAGGGGCCTTGCATGCAGCTTGAAGGCCCCAGATCTCCTGCCTCCCAACCAGGGCATGCCGGCTCTGCCCCCCGGGCCCCATTCCCAGGTGGGCACCCAGCTTCAGGATCTGCCCTTTCCCAGCCATGAAACCACACCCAGGCCACACGCTGAGCCCTGCCAAGGGGGAACTTTGCTCCCCGCATGGGCTGGGTGGCACGACTGGGTTAGGGGAGCGAAGGCCCTAGGAGGCCTTCAGGGTGCTGCCCCAGCACAGCAGTGCTCAGGCAAAGGCACTCTGCTTTCTGTAGGCTGGATGCACACTGGAGTTGCTGCTTGAGGCCGAGAGAGCTCAGCAGGGCGATCCATGGCTGAAGGCAAAGCAGAGAGGTTTTGGGTGGAGCGATGGCACCATCTGCTGGCTGAGCAGCATGGGAGGAGAGGCCTCACTCCAAAGGAGTTCCTGAGGACATTTGCAAGCAGGAGGCCCTCTGGCTGCACAAGCTCGAGAGTCCTGCTTAGGACTTCCCTCTGGCAGCAGAGTGGGTGCCAAGGGCCTGGGGGTGGGAAAGTGCTCGGAAGCCCCAGGGGAGGCTCTGGGCCCCCAGTGCTCTGCGACGGCAAACGCTGCAGGCCCCAGCATCCACGAACTCCTCCAAGGCTTTGCAGTGGGAAAGCTGGCCATAGCAGAGGGCTCCCTGCCAGGTGCTGCAGGCCTTTGGGCATGGCTCAGCTGCAGCTTCCTTGCAGGCTGCTGGTCCAGGGGCGTGTGTCCCCTGGGCCAGAGTGCTGGAGGAGGAGCTCCTAGCAAGGGGAGAGCAAGCCCCTTGTTTCCTTGGCCTAGACTGGCCTGGGCACACAGAGGCCTGCCAGCAGTGAAGACAGGGCAGGCAGCAAGGGGGTGTGGCAGGCAGCGAAGAGGTGGCAGGAGTCCTGCTTGCAAGTGGGGTCAGGCCTGTCTTGTGCTCAGGCCCCAGTGGCAATGTGCACACACAGCCTCCGGAACTGCAGCTTCCCAGCAGTGCAGGAGCCACCCAGGCAACCCCCGGGGGCCTACTCGAATGAACTGTGCTCTGTCGAGGCCCTGCTGGCTGGCAGTGGCCTAGGCCAGCCCGGGCCCTAGGGAGGCCTGGCTGAGCCTGGGCTGGGGCCAGCCCTAGCAGTGCCCAGGCCAAGCCTGGGACTGGAGGCCAGGCCACAGGCTCATTCCAGCTTGAGCCTGGTGCACAGAGCCTTCAGCTCGGACTTGCAGGGGGAATGCTCAGCACAGTGGCTTTGGCCTGCCATCCACGTTCCTCACTTGGGCCCTTCTGCCTGTCAGAGCCACACTCCCTCGAAGGGTGTTCCTGAGGCAGTTGGACAGTTGGGGAAGTGGAGGCTCTCCCAGCACGGGAGGCCCGCCTAGAGCATGGCTCTGGGTCCAAAGAGGACTCCCTGCACCTCAGGCACTGGCGAGAGATTTTGTGCACACAGGAGACCCTTGGCACACACAGCATTTCCCCAGGGAAAGCAGTGTGAGAACGAGCCCCTGCCAGGGCAGCACGGCCCTCTCCCACAGAAGCCTTCCATGCAACAGGCTGCCATGGACTCGGCTACAGGCCTTTGTGGCTGGAGAGACGGCAGCTCCTCTGGAGGCTCTGGGTCAGTGCGCACTCCCCTTCGGGTAAACGAGGCTCCTGGGGTGATGGCCTGCCCAAGAATGGCAAGCAGCCTGCCTCCTTTCAATGAGACGCACGTGGGGTGTGAGAGGCTTGGCAGCAGAGAAGAAGCAAGAGGGGCAGCCAGAGAGGGGCCTTGCATGCAGCTTGAAGGCCCCAGATCTCCTGCCTCCCAACCAGGGCACGCCGGCTCTGCCCCCCGGGCCCCATTCCCAGGTGGGCACCCAGCTTCAGGATCTGCCCTTTCCCAGCCATGAAACCACACCCAGGCCACACGCTGAGCCCTGCCAAGGGGGAACTTTGCTCCCCGCATGGGCTGGGTGGCACGACTGGGTTAGGGGAGCGAAGGCCCTAGGAGGCCTTCAGGGTGCTGCCCCAGCACAGCAGTGCTCAGGCAAAGGCACTCTGCTTTCTGTAGGCTGGATGCACACTGGAGTTGCTGCTTGAGGCCGAGAGAGCTCAGCAGGGCGATCCATGGCTGAAGGCAAAGCAGAGAGGTTTTGGGTGGAGCGATGGCACCATCTGCTGGCTGAGCAGCATGGGAGGAGAGGCCTCACTCCAAAGGAGTTCCTGAGGACATTTGCAAGCAGGAGGCTCTCTGGCTGCACAAGCTTGAGAGTCCTGCTTAGGACTTCCCTCTGGCAGCAGAGTGGGTGCCAAGGGCCTGGGGGTGGGAAAGTGCTCGGAAGCCCCAGGGGAGGCTCTGGGCCCCCAGTGCTCTCCGACGGCAAACGCTGCAGGCCCCAGCATCCACGAACTCCTCCAAGGCTTTGCAGTGGGAAAGCTGGCCATAGCAGAGGGCTCCCTGCCAGGTGCTGCAGGCCTTTGGGCATGGCTCAGCTGCAGCTTCCTTGCAGGCTGCTGGTCCAGGGGCGTGTGTCCCCTGGGCCAGAGTGCTGGAAGAGGAGCTCCTAGCAAGGGGAGAGCAAGCCCCTTGTTTCCTTGGCCTAGACTGGCCTGGGCACACAGAGGCCTGCCAGCAGTGAAGACAGGGCAGGCAGCAAGGGGGTGTGGCAGGCAGCGAAGAGGTGGCAGGAGTCCTGCTTGCAAGTGGGGTCAGGCCTGTCTTGTGCTCAGGCCCCAGTGGCCACGTGCACACACAGCCTCCGGACCTGCAGCTTCCCAGCAGTGCAGGAGCCACCCAGGCAACCCCCGGGGGCCTACTCGAATGAACTGTGCTCTGTCGAGGCCCTGCTGGCTGGCAGTGGCCTAGGCCAGCCCGGGCCCTAGGGAGGCCTGGCTGAGCCTGGGCTGGGGCCCGCCCTAGCAGTGCCCAGGCCAAGCCTGGGACTGGAGGCCAGGCCACAGGCTCATTCCAGCTTGAGCCTGGTGCACAGAGCCTTCAGCTCGGACTTGCAGGGGGACTGCTCAGCACAGTGGCTTAGGCCTGCCATCCACGTTCCTCACTCGGGCCCTTCTGCCTGTCAGAGCCACACTCCCTCGAAGGGTGTTCCTGAGGCAGTTGGACAGTTGGGGAAGTGGAGGCTCTCCCAGCACGGGAGGCCCGCCTAGAGCATGGCTCTGGGTCCAAAGAGGACTCCCTGCACCTCAGGCACTGGCGAGAGATTTTGTGCACACAGGAGACCCTTGGCACACACAGCATTTCCCCAGGGAAAGCAGTGTGAGAACGAGCCCCTGCCAGGGCAGCACGGCCCTCTCCCACAGAAGCCTTCCATGCAACAGGCTGCCATGGACTCGGCTACAGGCCTTTGTGGCTGGAGAGACGGCAGCTCCTCTGGAGGCTCTGGGTCAGTGCGCACTCCCCTTCGGGTAAACGAGGCTCCTGGGGTGATGGCCTGCCCAAGAATGGCAAGCAGCCTGCCTCCTTTCAATGAGACGCACGTGGGGTGTGAGAGGCTTGGCAGCAGAGAAGAAGCAAGAGGGGCAGCCAGAGAGGGGCCTTGCATGCAGCTTGAAGGCCCCAGATCTCCTGCCTCCCAACCAGGGCATGCCGGCTCTGCCCCCCGGGCCCCATTCCCAGGTGGGCACCCAGCTTCAGGATCTGCCCTTTCCCAGCCATGAAACCACACCCAGGCCACACGCTGAGCCCTGCCAAGGGGGAACTTTGCTCCCCGCATGGGCTGGGTGGCACGACTGGGTTAGGGGAGCGAAGGCCCTAGGAGGCCTTCAGGGTGCTGCCCCAGCACAGCAGTGCTCAGGCAAAGGCACTCTGCTTTCTGTAGGCTGGATGCACACTGGAGTTGCTGCTTGAGGCCGAGAGAGCTCAGCAGGGCGATCCATGGCTGAAGGCAAAGCAGAGAGGTTTTGGGTGGAGTGATGGCACCAACTGCTGGATGAGCAGCATGGGAGGAGAGGCCTCACTCCAAAGGAGTTCCTGAGGACATTTGCAAGCAGGAGGCCCTCTGGCTGCACAAGCTCGAGAGTCCTGCTTAGGACTTCCCTCTGGCAGCAGAGTGGGTGCCAAGGGCCTGGGGCAGGCAAAGGGCTCGGAAGCCCCAGGGGAGGCTCTGGGCCCCCAGTGCTCTCTGACGGCAAACGCTGCAGGCCCCAGCATCCACGAACTCCTCCAAGGCTTTGCAGTGGGAAAGCTGGCCATAGCAGAGGGCTCCCTGCCAGGTGCTGCAGGCCTTTGGGCATGGCTCAGCTGCAGCTTCCTTGCAGGCTGCTGGTCCAGGGGCGTGTGTCCCCTGGGCCAGAGTGCTGGAGGAGGAGCTCCTAGCAAGGGGAGAGCAAGCCCCTTGTTTCCTTGGCCTAGACTGGCCTGGGCACACAGAGGCCTGCCAGCAGTGAAGACAGGGCAGGCAGCAAGGGGGTGTGGCAGGCAGCGAAGAGGTGGCAGGAGTCCTGCTTGCAAGTGGGGTCAGGCCTGTCTTGTGCTCAGGCCCCAGTGGCCACGTGCACACACAGCCTCCGGACCTGCAGCTTCCCAGCAGTGCAGGAGCCACCCAGGCAACCCCCGGGGGCCTACTCGAATGAACTGTGCTCTGTCGACGCCCTGCTGGCTGGCAGTGGCCTAGGCCAGCCCGGGCCCTAGGGAGGCCTGGCTGAGCCTGGGCTGGGGCCCGCCCTAGCAGTGCCCAGGCCAAGCCTGGGACTGGAGGCCAGGCCACAGGCTCATTCCAGCTTGAGCCTGGTGCACAGAGCCTTCAGCTCGGACTTGCAGGGGGACTGCTCAGCACAGTGGCTTTGGCCTGCCATCCACGTTCCTCACTCGGGCCCTTCTGCCTGTCAGAGCCACACTCCCTCGAAGGGTGTTCCTGAGGCAGTTGGACAGTTGGGGAAGTGGAGGCTCTCCCAGCATGGGAGGCCCGCCTAGAGCATGGCTCTGGGTCCAAAGAGGACTCCCTGCACCTCAGGCACTGGCGAGAGATTTTGTGCACACAGGAGACCCTTGGCACACACAGCATTTCCCCAGGGAAAGCAGTGTGAGAACGAGCCCCTGCCAGGGCAGCACGGCCCTCTCCCACAGAAGCCCTCCATGCAACAGGCTGCCATGGACTCGGCTACAGGCCTTTGTGGCTGGAGAGACGGCAGCTCCTCTGGAGGCTCTGGGTCAGTGCGCACTCCCCTTCGGGTAAACGAGGCTCCTGGGGTGATGGCCTGCCCAAGAATGGCAAGCAGCCTGCCTCCTTTCAATGAGACGCACGTGGGGTGTGAGAGGCTTGGCAGCAGAGAAGAAGCAAGAGGGGCAGCCAGAGAGGGGCCTTGCATGCAGCTTGAAGGCCCCAGATCTCCTGCCTCCCAACCAGGGCATGCCGGCTCTGCCCCCTGGGCCCCATTCCCAGGTGGGCACCCAGCTTCAGGATCTGCCCTTTCCCAGCCATGAAACCACACCCAGGCCACACGCTGTGCCCTGCCAAGGGGGAACTTTGCTCCCCGCATGGGCTGGGTGGCACGACTGGGTTAGGGGAGCGAAGGCCCTAGGAGGCCTTCAGGGTGCTGCCCCAGCACAGCAGTGCTCAGGCAAAGGCACTCTGCTTTCTGTAGGCTGGATGCACACTGGAGTTGCTGCTTGAGGCAGAGAGAGCTCAGCAGGGCGATGCATGGCTGAAGGCAAAGCAGAGAGGTTTTGGGTGGAGCGATGGCACCATCTGCTGGCTGAGCAGCATGGGAGGAGAGGCCTCACTCCAAAGGAGTTCCTGAGGACATTTGCAAGCAGGAGGCTCTCTGGCTGCACAAGCTTGAGAGTCCTGCTTAGGACTTCCCTCTGGCAGCAGAGTGGGTGCCAAGGGCCTGGGGGTGGGAAAGTGCTCGGAAGCCCCAGGGGAGGCTCTGGGCCCCCAGTGCTCTCCGACGGCAAACGCTGCAGGCCCCAGCATCCACGAACTCCTCCAAGGCTTTGCAGTGGGAAAGCTGGCCATAGCAGAGGGCTCCCTGCCAGGTGCTGCAGGCCTTTGGGCATGGCTCAGCTGCAGCTTCCTTGCAGGCTGCTGGTCCAGGGGCGTGTGTCCCCTGGGCCAGAGTGCTGGAGGAGGAGCTCCTAGCAAGGGGAGAGCAAGCCCCTTGTTTCCTTGGCCTAGACTGGCCTGGGCACACAGAGGCCTGCCAGCAGTGAAGACAGGGCAGGCAGCAAGGGGGTGTGGCAGGCAGCGAAGAGGTGGCAGGAGTCCTGCTTGCAAGTGGGGTCAGGCCTGTCTTGTGCTCAGGCCCCAGTGGCCACGTGCACACACAGCCTCCGGACCTGCAGCTTCCCAGCAGTGCAGGAGCCACCCAGGCAACCCCCGGGGGCCTCCTCGAATGAACTGTGCTCTGTCGACGCCCTGCTGGCTGGCAGTGGCCTAGGCCAGCCCGGGCCCTAGGGAGGCCTGGCTGAGCCTGGGCTGGGGCCCGCCCTAGCAGTGCCCAGGCCAAGCCTGGGACTGGAGGCCAGGCCACAGGCTCATTCCAGCTTGAGCCTGGTGCACAGAGCCTTCAGCTCGGACTTGCAGGGGGACTGCTCAGCACAGTGGCTTTGGCCTGCCATCCACGTTCCTCACTCGGGCCCTTCTGCCTGTCAGAGCCACACTCCCTCGAAGGGTGTTCCTGAGGCAGTTGGACAGTTGGGGAAGTGGAGGCTCTCCCAGCACGGGAGGCCCGCCTAGAGCATGGCTCTGGGTCCAAAGAGGACTCCCTGCACCTCAGGCACTGGCGAGAGATTTTGTGCACACAGGAGACCCTTGGCACACACAGCATTTCCCCAGGGAAAGCAGTGTGAGAACGAGCCCCTGCCAGGGCAGCACGGCCCTCTCCCACAGAAGCCCTCCATGCAACAGGCTGCCATGGACTCGGCTACAGGCCTTTGTGGCTGGAGAGACGGCAGCTCCTCTGGAGGCTCTGGGTCAGTGCGCACTCCCCTTCGGGTAAACGAGGCTCCTGGGGTGATGGCCTGCCCAAGAATGGCAAGCAGCCTGCCTCCTTTCAATGAGACGCACGTGGGGTGTGAGAGGCTTGGCAGCAGAGAAGAAGCAAGAGGGGCAGCCAGAGAGGGGCCTTGCATGCAGCTTGAAGGCCCCAGATCTCCTGCCTCCCAACCAGGGCATGCCGGCTCTGCCCCCTGGGCCCCATTCCCAGGTGGGCACCCAGCTTCAGGATCTGCCCTTTCCCAGCCATGAAACCACACCCAGGCCACACGCTGTGCCCTGCCAAGGGGGAACTTTGCTCCCCGCATGGGCTGGGTGGCACGACTGGGTTAGGGGAGCGAAGGCCCTAGGAGGCCTTCAGGGTGCTGCCCCAGCACAGCAGTGCTCAGGCAAAGGCACTCTGCTTTCTGTAGGCTGGATGCACACTGGAGTTGCTGCTTGAGGCAGAGAGAGCTCAGCAGGGCGATGCATGGCTGAAGGCAAAGCAGAGAGGTTTTGGGTGGAGCGATGGCACCATCTGCTGGCTGAGCAGCATGGGAGGAGAGGCCTCACTCCAAAGGAGTTCCTGAGGACATTTGCAAGCAGGAGGCTCTCTGGCTGCACAAGCTTGAGAGTCCTGCTTAGGACTTCCCTCTGGCAGCAGAGTGGGTGCCAAGGGCCTGGGGGTGGGAAAGTGCTCGGAAGCCCCAGGGGAGGCTCTGGGCCCCCAGTGCTCTCCGACGGCAAACGCTGCAGGCCCCAGCATCCACGAACTCCTCCAAGGCTTTGCAGTGGGAAAGCTGGCCATAGCAGAGGGCTCCCTGCCAGGTGCTGCAGGCCTTTGGGCATGGCTCAGCTGCAGCTTCCTTGCAGGCTGCTGGTCCAGGGGCGTGTGTCCCCTGGGCCAGAGTGCTGGAAGAGGAGCTCCTAGCAAGGGGAGAGCAAGCCCCTTGTTTCCTTGGCCTAGACTGGCCTGGGCACACAGAGGCCTGCCAGCAGTGAAGACAGGGCAGGCAGCAAGGGGGTGTGGCAGGCAGCGAAGAGGTGGCAGGAGTCCTGCTTGCAAGTGGGGTCAGGCCTGTCTTGTGCTCAGGCCCCAGTGGCCACGTGCACACACAGCCTCCGGACCTGCAGCTTCCCAGCAGTGCAGGAGCCACCCAGGCAACCCCCGGGGGCCTACTCGAATGAACTGTGCTCTGTCGAGGCCCTGCTGGCTGGCAGTGGCCTAGGCCAGCCCGGGCCCTAGGGAGGCCTGGCTGAGCCTGGGCTGGGGCCCGCCCTAGCAGTGCCCAGGCCAAGCCTGGGACTGGAGGCCAGGCCACAGGCTCATTCCAGCTTGAGCCTGGTGCACAGAGCCTTCAGCTCGGACTTGCAGGGGGACTGCTCAGCACAGTGGCTTTGGCCTGCCATCCACGTTCCTCACTCGGGCCCTTCTGCCTGTCAGAGCCACACTCCCTCGAAGGGTGTTCCTGAGGCAGTTGGACAGTTGGGGAAGTGGAGGCTCTCCCAGCACGGGAGGCCCGCCTAGAGCATGGCTCTGGGTCCAAAGAGGACTCCCTGCACCTCAGGCACTGGCGAGAGATTTTGTGCACACAGGAGACCCTTGGCACACACAGCATTTCCCCAGGGAAAGCAGTGTGAGAACGAGCCCCTGCCAGGGCAGCACGGCCCTCTCCCACAGAAGCCCTCCATGCAACAGGCTGCCATGGACTCGGCTACAGGCCTTTGTGGCTGGAGAGACGGCAGCTCCTCTGGAGGCTCTGGGTCAGTGCGCACTCCCCTTCGGGTAAACGAGGCTCCTGGGGTGATGGCCTGCCCAAGAATGGCAAGCAGCCTGCCTCCTTTCAATGAGACGCACGTGGGGTGTGAGAGGCTTGGCAGCAGAGAAGAAGCAAGAGGGGCAGCCAGAGAGGGGCCTTGCATGCAGCTTGAAGGCCCCAGATCTCCTGCCTCCCAACCAGGGCATGCCGGCTCTGCCCCCCGGGCCCCATTCCCAGGTGGGCACCCAGCTTCAGGATCTGCCCTTTCCCAGCCATGAAACCACACCCAGGCCACACGCTGAGCCCTGCCAAGGGGGAACTTTGCTCCCCGCATGGGCTGGGTGGCACGACTGGGTTAGGGGAGCGAAGGCCCTAGGAGGCCTTCAGGGTGCTGCCCCAGCACAGCAGTGCTCAGGCAAAGGCACTCTGCTTTCTGTAGGCTGGATGCACACTGGAGTTGCTGCTTGAGGCAGAGAGAGCTCAGCAGGGCGATCCATGGCTGAAGGCAAAGCAGAGAGGTTTTGGGTGGAGTGATGGCACCAACTGCTGGATGAGCAGCATGGGAGGAGAGGCCTCACTCCAAAGGAGTTCCTGAGGACATTTGCAAGCAGGAGGCCCTCTGGCTGCACAAGCTCGAGAGTCCTGCTTAGGACTTCCCTCTGGCAGCAGAGTGGGTGCCAAGGGCCTGGGGGAGGGAAAGTGCTCGGAAGCCCCAGGGGAGGCTCTGGGCCCCCAGTGCTCTCCGACGGCAAACGCTGCAGGCCCCAGCATCCACGAACTCCTCCAAGGCTTTGCAGTGGGAAAGCTGGCCATAGCAGAGGGCTCCCTGCCAGGTGCTGCAGGCCTTTGGGCATGGCTCAGCTGCAGCTTCCTTGCAGGCTGCTGGTCCAGGGGCGTGTGTCCCCTGGGCCAGAGTGCTGAAGGAGGAGCTCCTAGCAAGGGGAGAGCAAGCCCCTTGTTTCCTTGGCCTAGACTGGCCTGGGCACACAGAGGCCTGCCAGCAGTGAAGACAGGGCAGGCAGCAAGGGGGTTTGGCAGGCAGTGAAGTGGTGGCAGCAGTCCTGCTTGCAAGTGGGGTTAGGCCTGTCTTGTGCTCAGGCCCCAGTGGCCACGTGCACACACAGCCTCCGGACCTGCAGCTTCCCAGCAGTGCAGGAGCCACCCAGGCAACCCCCGGGGGCCTACTCGAATGAACTGTGCTCTGTCGAGGCCCTGCTGGCTGGCAGTGGCCTAGGCCAGCCCGGGCCCTAGGGAGGCCTGGCTGAGCCTGGGCTGGGGCCCGCCCTAGCAGTGCCCAGGCCAAGCCTGGGACTGGAGGCCAGGCCACAGGCTCATTCCAGCTTGAGCCTGGTGCACAGAGCCTTCAGCTCGGACTTGCAGGGGGACTGCTCAGCACAGTGGCTTTGGCCTGCCATCCACGTTCCTCACTCGGGCCCTTCTGCCTGTCAGAGCCACACTCCCTCGAAGGGTGTTCCTGAGGCAGTTGGACAGTTGGGGAAGTGGAGGCTCTCCCAGCACGGGAGGCCCGCCTAGAGCATGGCTCTGGGTCCAAAGAGGACTCCCTGCACCTCAGGCACTGGCGAGAGATTTTGTGCACACAGGAGACCCTTGGCACACACAGCATTTCCCCAGGGAAAGCAGTGTGAGAACGAGCCCCTGCCAGGGCAGCACGGCCCTCTCCCACAGAAGCCCTCCATGCAACAGGCTGCCATGGACTCGGCTACAGGCCTTTGTGGCTGGAGAGACGGCAGCTCCTCTGGAGGCTCTGGGTCAGTGCGCACTCCCCTTCGGGTAAACGAGGCTCCTGGGGTGATGGCCTGCCCAAGAATGGCAAGCAGCCTGCCTCCTTTCAATGAGACGCACGTGGGGTGTGAGAGGCTTGGCAGCAGAGAAGAAGCAAGAGGGGCAGCCAGAGAGGGGCCTTGCATGCAGCTTGAAGGCCCCAGATCTCCTGCCTCCCAACCAGGGCATGCCGGCTCTGCCCCCTGGGCCCCATTCCCAGGTGGGCACCCAGCTTCAGGATCTGCCCTTTCCCAGCCATGAAACCACACCCAGGCCACACGCTGAGCCCTGCCAAGGGGGAACTTTGCTCCCCGCATGGGCTGGGTGGCACGACTGGGTTAGGGGAGCGAAGGCCCTAGGAGGCCTTCAGGGTGCTGCCCCAGCACAGCAGTGCTCAGGCAAAGGCACTCTGCTTTCTGTAGGCTGGATGCACACTGGAGTTGCTGCTTGAGGCCGAGAGAGCTCAGCAGGGCGATCCATGGCTGAAGGCAAAGCAGAGAGGTTTTGGGTGGAGCGATGGCACCATCTGCTGGCTGAGCAGCATGGGAGGAGAGGCCTCACTCCAAAGGAGGTCCTGAGGACATTTGCAAGCAGGAGGCCCTCTGGCTGCACAAGCTTGAGAGTCCTGCTTAGGACTTCCCTCTGGCAGCAGAGTGGGTGCCAAGGGCCTGGGGGTGGGAAAGTGCTCGGAAGCCCCAGGGGAGGCTCTGGGCCCCCAGTGCTCTCCGACGGCAAACGCTGCAGGCCCCAGCATCCACGAACTCCTCCAAGGCTTTGCAGTGGGAAAGCTGGCCATAGCAGAGGGCTCCCTGCCAGGTGCTGCAGGCCTTTGGGCATGGCTCAGCTGCAGCTTCCTTGCAGGCTGCTGGTCCAGGGGCGTGTGTCCCCTGGGCCAGAGTGCTGGAAGAGGAGCTCCTAGCAAGGGGAGAGCAAGCCCCTTGTTTCCTTGGCCTAGACTGGCCTGGGCACACAGAGGCCTGCCAGCAGTGAAGACAGGGCAGGCAGCAAGGGGGTGTGGCAGGCAGCGAAGAGGTGGCAGGAGTCCTGCTTGCAAGTGGGGTCAGGCCTGTCTTGTGCTCAGGCCCCAGTGGCCACGTGCACACACAGCCTCCGGACCTGCAGCTTCCCAGCAGTGCAGGAGCCACCCAGGCAACCCCCGGGGGCCTACTCGAATGAACTGTGCTCTGTCGAGGCCCTGCTGGCTGGCAGTGGCCTATGCCAGCCCGGGCCCTAGGGAGGCCTGGCTGAGCCTGGGCTGGGGCCCGCCCTAGCAGTGCCCAGGCCAAGCCTGGGACTGGAGGCCAGGCCACAGGCTCATTCCAGCTTGAGCCTGGTGCACAGAGCCTTCAGCTCGGACTTGCAGGGGGACTGCTCAGCACAGTGGCTTTGGCCTGCCATCCACGTTCCTCACTCGGGCCCTTCTGCCTGTCAGAGCCACACTCCCTCGAAGGGTGTTCCTGAGGCAGTTGGACAGTTGGGGAAGTGGAGGCTCTCCCAGCACGGGAGGCCCGCCTAGAGCATGGCTCTGGGTCCAAAGAGGACTCCCTGCACCTCAGGCACTGGCGAGAGATTTTGTGCACACAGGAGACCCTTGGCACACACAGCATTTCCCCAGGGAAAGCAGTGTGAGAACGAGCCCCTGCCAGGGCAGCACGGCCCTCTCCCACAGAAGCCCTCCATGCAACAGGCTGCCATGGACTCGGCTACAGGCCTTTGTGGCTGGAGAGACGGCAGCTCCTCTGGAGGCTCTGGGTCAGTGCGCACTCCCCTTCGGGTAAACGAGGCTCCTGGGGTGATGGCCTGCCCAAGAATGGCAAGCAGCCTGCCTCCTTTCAATGAGACGCACGTGGGGTGTGAGAGGCTTGGCAGCAGAGAAGAAGCAAGAGGGGCAGCCAGAGAGGGGCCTTGCATGCAGCTTGAAGGCCCCAGATCTCCTGCCTCCCAACCAGGGCATGCCGGCTCTGCCCCCCGGGCCCCATTCCCAGGTGGGCACCCAGCTTCAGGATCTGCCCTTTCCCAGCCATGAAACCACACCCAGGCCACACGCTGAGCCCTGCCAAGGGGGAACTTTGCTCCCCGCATGGGCTGGGTGGCACGACTGGGTTAGGGGAGCGAAGGCCCTAGGAGGCCTTCAGGGTGCTGCCCCAGCACAGCAGTGCTCAGGCAAAGGCACTCTGCTTTCTGTAGGCTGGATGCACACTGGAGTTGCTGCTTGAGGCAGAGAGAGCTCAGCAGGGCGATCCATGGCTGAAGGCAAAGCAGAGAGGTTTTGGGTGGAGTGATGGCACCAACTGCTGGATGAGCAGCATGGGAGGAGAGGCCTCACTCCAAAGGAGTTCCTGAGGACATTTGCAAGCAGGAGGCCCTCTGGCTGCACAAGCTCGAGAGTCCTGCTTAGGACTTCCCTCTGGCAGCAGAGTGGGTGCCAAGGGCCTGGGGGAGGGAAAGTGCTCGGAAGCCCCAGGGGAGGCTCTGGGCCCCCAGTGCTCTCCGACGGCAAACGCTGCAGGCCCCAGCATCCACGAACTCCTCCAAGGCTTTGCAGTGGGAAAGCTGGCCATAGCAGAGGGCTCCCTGCCAGGTGCTGCAGGCCTTTGGGCATGGCTCAGCTGCAGCTTCCTTGCAGGCTGCTGGTCCAGGGGCGTGTGTCCCCTGGGCCAGAGTGCTGAAGGAGGAGCTCCTAGCAAGGGGAGAGCAAGCCCCTTGTTTCCTTGGCCTAGACTGGCCTGGGCACACAGAGGCCTGCCAGCAGTGAAGACAGGGCAGGCAGCAAGGGGGTGTGGCAGGCAGTGAAGTGGTGGCAGCAGTCCTGCTTGCAAGTGGGGTTAGGCCTGTCTTGTGCTCAGGCCCCAGTGGCCACGTGCACACACAGCCTCCGGACCTGCAGCTTCCCAGCAGTGCAGGAGCCACCCAGGCAACCCCCGGGGGCCTACTCGAATGAACTGTGCTCTGTCGAGGCCCTGCTGGCTGGCAGTGGCCTAGGCCAGCCCGGGCCCTAGGGAGGCCTGGCTGAGCCTGGGCTGGGGCCCGCCCTAGCAGTGCCCAGGCCAAGCCTGGGACTGGAGGCCAGGCCACAGGCTCATTCCAGCTTGAGCCTGGTGCACAGAGCCTTCAGCTCGGACTTGCAGGGGGACTGCTCAGCACAGTGGCTTTGGCCTGCCATCCACGTTCCTCACTCGGGCCCTTCTGCCTGTCAGAGCCACACTCCCTCGAAGGGTGTTCCTGAGGCAGTTGGACAGTTGGGGAAGTGGAGGCTCTCCCAGCACGGGAGGCCCGCCTAGAGCATGGCTCTGGGTCCAAAGAGGACTCCCTGCACCTCAGGCACTGGCGAGAGATTTTGTGCACACAGGAGACCCTTGGCACACACAGCATTTCCCCAGGGAAAGCAGTGTGAGAACGAGCCCCTGCCAGGGCAGCACGGCCCTCTCCCACAGAAGCCCTCCATGCAACAGGCTGCCATGGACTCGGCTACAGGCCTTTGTGGCTGGAGAGACGGCAGCTCCTCTGGAGGCTCTGGGTCAGTGCGCACTCCCCTTCGGGTAAACGAGGCTCCTGGGGTGATGGCCTGCCCAAGAATGGCAAGCAGCCTGCCTCCTTTCAATGAGACGCACGTGGGGTGTGAGAGGCTTGGCAGCAGAGAAGAAGCAAGAGGGGCAGCCAGAGAGGGGCCTTGCATGCAGCTTGAAGGCCCCAGATCTCCTGCCTCCCAACCAGGGCATGCCGGCTCTGCCCCCCGGGCCCCATTCCCAGGTGGGCACCCAGCTTCAGGATCTGCCCTTTCCCAGCCATGAAACCACACCCAGGCCACACGCTGAGCCCTGCCAAGGGGGAACTTTGCTCCCCGCATGGGCTGGGTGGCACGACTGGGTTAGGGGAGCGAAGGCCCTAGGAGGCCTTCAGGGTGCTGCCCCAGCACAGCAGTGCTCAGGCAAAGGCACTCTGCTTTCTGTAGGCTGGATGCACACTGGAGTTGCTGCTTGAGGCAGAGAGAGCTCAGCAGGGCGATCCATGGCTGAAGGCAAAGCAGAGAGGTTTTGGGTGGAGTGATGGCACCAACTGCTGGATGAGCAGCATGGGAGGAGAGGCCTCACTCCAAAGGAGTTCCTGAGGACATTTGCAAGCAGGAGGCCCTCTGGCTGCACAAGCTCGAGAGTCCTGCTTAGGACTTCCCTCTGGCAGCAGAGTGGGTGCCAAGGGCCTGGGGGAGGGAAAGTGCTCGGAAGCCACAGGGGAGGCTCTGGGCCCCCAGTGCTGTCTGACGGCAAACGCTGCAGGCCCCAGCATCCACGAACTCCTCCAAGGCTTTGCAGTGGGAAAGCTGGCCATAGCAGAGGGCTCCCTGCCAGGTGCTGCAGGCCTTTGGGCATGGCTCAGCTGCAGCTTCCTTGCAGGCTGCTGGTCCAGGGGCGTGTGTCCCCTGGGCCAGAGTGCTGAAGGAGGAGCTCCTAGCAAGGGGAGAGCAAGCCCCTTGTTTCCTTGGCCTAGACTGGCCTGGGCACACAGAGGCCTGCCAGCAGTGAAGACAGGGCAGGCAGCAAGGGGGTGTGGCAGGCAGCGAAGAGGTGGCAGGAGTCCTGCTTGCAAGTGGGGTCAGGCCTGTCTTGTGCTCAGGCCCCAGTGGCCACGTGCACACACAGCCTCCAGACCTGCAGCTTCCCAGCAGTGCAGGAGCCACCCAGGCAACCCCCGGGGGCCTACTCGAATGAACTGTGCTCTGTCGAGGCCCTGCTGGCTGGCAGTGGCCTAGGCCAGCCCGGGCCCTAGGGAGGCCTGGCTGAGCCTGGGCTGGGGCCCGCCCTAGCAGTGCCCAGGCCAAGCCTGGGACTGGAGGCCAGGCCACAGGCTCATTCCAGCTTGAGCCTGGTGCACAGAGCCTTCAGCTCGGACTTGCAGGGGGACTGCTCAGCACAGTGGCTTTGGCCTGCCATCCACGTTCCTCACTCGGGCCCTTCTGCCTGTCAGAGCCACACTCCCTCGAAGGGTGTTCCTGAGGCAGTTGGACAGTTGGGGAAGTGGAGGCTCTCCCAGCACGGGAGGCCCGCCTAGAGCATGGCTCTGGGTCCAAAGAGGACTCCCTGCACCTCAGGCACTGGCGAGAGATTTTGTGCACACAGGAGACCCTTGGCACACACAGCATTTCCCCAGGGAAAGCAGTGTGAGAACGAGCCCCTGCCAGGGCAGCACGGCCCTCTCCCACGGAAGCCCTCCATGCAACAGGCTGCCATGGACTCGGCTACAGGCCTTTGTGGCTGGAGAGACGGCAGCTCCTCTGGAGGCTCTGGGTCAGTGCGCACTCCCCTTCGGGTCAACGAGGCTCCTGGGGTGATTGCCTGCCCAAGAATGGCAAGCAGCCTGCCTCCTTTCAATGAGACGCACGTGGGGTGTGAGAGGCTTGGCAGCAGAGAAGAAGCAAGAGGGGCAGCCAGAGAGGGGCCTTGCATGCAGCTTGAAGGCCCCAGATCTCCTGCCTCCCAACCAGGGCATGCCGGCTCTGCCCCCCGGGCCCCATTCCCAGGTGGGCACCCAGCTTCAGGATCTGCCCTTTCCCAGCCATGAAACCACACCCAGGCCACACGCTGAGCCCTGTCAAGGGGGAACTTTGCTCCCTGCATGGGCTGGGTGGCACGACTGGGTTAGGGGAGCGAAGGCCCTAGGAGGCCTTCAGGGTGCTGCCCCAGCACAGCAGTGCTCAGGCAAAGGCACTCTGCTTTCTGTAGGCTGGATGCACACTGGAGTTGCTGCTTGAGGCAGCGAGAGCTCAGCAGGGCGATCCATGGCTGAAGGCAAAGCAGAGAGGTTTTGGGTGGAGCGATGGCACCATCTGCTGGCTGAGCAGCATGGGAGGAGAGGCCTCACTCCAAAGGAGTTCCTGAGGACATTTGCAAGCAGGAGGCCCTCTGGCTGCACAAGCTTGAGAGTCCTGCTTAGGACTTCCCTCTGGCAGCAGAGTGGGTGCCAAGGGCCTGGGGGTGGGAAAGTGCTCGGAAGCCCCAGGGGAGGCTCTGGGCCCCCAGTGCTCTCCGACGGTAAACGCTGCAGGCCCCAGCATCCACGAACTCCTCCAAGGCTTTGCAGTGGGAAAGCTGGCCATAGCAGAGGGCTCCCTGCCAGGTGCTGCAGGCCTTCGGGCATGGCTCAGCTGCAGCTTCCTTGCAGGCTGCTGGTCCAGGGGCGTGTGTCCCCTGGGCCAGAGTGCTGGAGGAGGAGCTCCTAGCAAGGGGAGAGCAAGCCCCTTGTTTCCTTGGCCTAGACTGGCCTGGGCACACAGAGGCCTGCCAGCAGTGAAGACAGGGCAGGCAGCAAGGGGGTGTGGCAGGCAGCGAAGAGGTGGCAGGAGTCCTGCTTGCAAGTGGGGTCAGGCCTGTCTTGTGCTCAGGCCCCAGTGGCCACGTGCACACACAGCCTCCGGACCTGCAGCTTCCCAGCAGTGCAGGAGCCACCCAGGCAACCCCCGGGGGCCTACTCGAATGAACTGTGCTCTGTCGACGCCCTGCTGGCTGGCAGTGGCCTAGGCCAGCCCGGGCCCTAGGGAGGCCTGGCTGAGCCTGGGCTGGGGCCCGCCCTAGCAGTGCCCAGGCCAAGCCTGGGACTGGAGGCCAGGCCACAGGCTCATTCCAGCTTGAGCCTGGTGCACAGAGCCTTCAGCTCGGACTTGCAGGGGGACTGCTCAGCACAGTGGCTTTGGCCTGCCATCCACGTTCCTCACTCGGGCCCTTCTGCCTGTCAGAGCCACACTCCCTCGAAGGGTGTTCCTGAGGCAGTTGGACAGTTGGGGAAGTGGAGGCTCTCCCAGCACGGGAGGCCCGCCTAGAGCATGGCTCTGGGTCCAAAGAGGACTCCCTGCACCTCAGGCACTGGCGAGAGATTTTGTGCACACAGGAGACCCTTGGCACACACAGCATTTCCCCAGGGAAAGCAGTGTGAGAACGAGCCCCTGCCAGGGCAGCACGGCCCTCTCCCACGGAAGCCTTCCATGCAACAGGCTGCCATGGACTCGGCTACAGGCCTTTGTGGCTGGAGAGACGGCAGCTCCTCTGGAGGCTCTGGGTCAGTGCGCACTCCCCTTCGGGTCAACGAGGCTCCTGGGGTGATGGCCTGCCCAAGAATGGCAAGCAGCCTGCCTCCTTTCAATGAGACGCACGTGGGGTGTGAGAGGCTTGGCAGCAGAGAAGAAGCAAGAGGGGCAGCCAGAGAGGGGCCTTGCATGCAGCTTCAAGGCCCCAGATCTCCTGCCTCCCAACCAGGGCATGCCGGCTCTGCCCCCCGGGCCCCATTCCCAGGTGGGTACCCAGCTTCAGGATCTGCCCTTTCCCAGCCATGAAACCACACCCAGGCCACACGCTGAGCCCTGCCAAGGGGGAACTTTGCTCCCCGCATGGGCTGGGTGGCACGACTGGGTTAGGGGAGCGAAGGCCCTAGGAGGCCTTCAGGGTGCTGCCCCAGCACAGCAGTGCTCAGGCAAAGGCACTCTGCTTTCTGTAGGCTGGATGCACACTGGAGTTGCTGCTTGAGGCAGAGAGAGCTCAGCAGGGCGATCCATGGCTGAAGGCAAAGCAGAGAGGTTTTGGGTAGAGCGATGGCACCATCTGCTGGCTGAGCAGCATGGGAGGAGAGGCCTCACTCCATAGGAGGTCCTGAGGACATTTGTAAGCAGGAGGCTCTCTGGCTGCACAAGCTTGAGAGTCCTGCTTAGGACTTCCCTCTGGCAGCAGAGTGGGTGCCAAGGGCCTGGGGGTGGGAAAGTGCTCGGAAGCCCCAGGGGAGGCTCTGGGCCCCCAGTGCTCTCCGACGGCAAACGCTGCAGGCCCCAGCATCCACGAACTCCTCCAAGGCTTTGCAGTGGGAAAGCTGGCCATAGCAGAGGGCTCCCTGCCAGGTGCTGCAGGCCTTTGGGCATGGCTCAGCTGCAGCTTCCTTGCAGGCTGCTGGTCCAGGGGCGTGTGTCCCCTGGGCCAGAGTGCTGGAGGAGGAGCTCCTAGCAAGGGGAGAGCAAGCCCCTTGTTTCCTTGGCCTAGACTGGCCTGGGCACACAGAGGCCTGCCAGCAGTGAAGACAGGGCAGGCAGCAAGGGGGTGTGGCAGGCAGCGAAGAGGTGGCAGGAGTCCTGCTTGCAAGTGGGGTCAGGCCTGTCTTGTGCTCAGGCCCCAGTGGCCACGTGCACACACAGCCTCCGGACCTGCAGCTTCCCAGCAGTGCAGGAGCCACCCAGGCAACCCCCGGGGGCCTACTCGAATGAACTGTGCTCTGTCGAGGCCCTGCTGGCTGGCAGTGGCCTAGGCCAGCCCGGGCCCTAGGGAGGCCTGGCTGAGCCTGGGCTGGGGCCCGCCCTAGCTGTTCCCAGGCCAAGCCTGGGACTGGAGGCCAGGCCACAGGCTCATTCCAGCTTGAGCCTGGTGCACAGAGCCTTCAGCTCGGACTTGCAGGGGGACTGCTCAGCACAGTGGCTTTGGCCTGCCATCCACGTTCCTCACTCGGGCCCTTCTGCCTGTCAGAGCCACACTCCCTCGAAGGGTGTTCCTGAGGCAGTTGGACAGTTGGGGAAGTGGAGGCTCTCCCAGCACGGGAGGCCCGCCTAGAGCATGGCTCTGGGTCCAAAGAGGACTCCCTGCACCTCAGGCACTGGCGAGAGATTTTGTGCACACAGGAGACCCTTGGCACACACAGCATTTCCCCAGGGAAAGCAGTGTGAGAACGAGCCCCTGCCAGGGCAGCACGGCCCTCTCCCACGGAAGCCTTCCATGCAACAGGCTGCCATGGACTCGGCTACAGGCCTTTGTGGCTGGAGAGACGGCAGCTCCTCTGGAGGCTCTGGGTCAGTGTGCACTCCCCTTCGGGTAAACGAGGCTCCTGGGGTGATTGCCTGCCCAAGAATGGCAAGCAGCCTGCCTCCTTTCAATGAGACGCACGTGGGGTGTGAGAGGCTTGGCAGCAGAGAAGAAGCAAGAGGGGCAGCCAGAGAGGGGCCTTGCATGCAGCTTGAAGGCCCCAGATCTCCTGCCTCCCAACCAGGGCATGCCGCCTCTGCCCTCCGGGCCCCATTCCCAGGTGGGCACCCAGCTTCAGGATCTGCCCTTTCCCAGCCATGAAACCACACCCAGGCCACACGCTGAGCCCTGCCAAGGGGGAACTTTGCTCCCCGCATGGGCTGGGTGGCACGACTGGGTAAGGGGAGCGAAGGCCCTAGGAGGCCTTCAGGGTGCTGCCCCAGCACAGCAGTGCTCAGGCAAAGGCACTCTGCTTTCTGTAGGCTGGATGCACACTGGAGTTGCTGCTTGAGGCAGAGAGAGCTCAGCAGGGCGATCCATGGCTGAAGGCAAAGCAGAGAGGTTTTGGGTGGAGCGATGGCACCATCTGCTGGCTGAGCAGCATGGGAGGAGAGGCCTCACTCCAAAGGAGTTCCTGAGGACATTTGCAAGCAGGAGGCCCTCTGGCTGCACAAGCTTGAGAGTCCTGCTTAGGACTTCCCTCTGGCAGCAGAGTGGGTGCCAAGGGCCTGGGGGTGGGAAAGTGCTCGGAAGCCCCAGGGGAGGCTCTGGGCCCCCAGTGCTCTCCGACGGCAAATGCTGCAGGCCCCAGCATCCACGAACTCCTCCAAGGCTTTGCAGTGGGAAAGCTGGCCATAGCAGAGGGCTCCCTGCCAGGTGCTGCAGGCCTTTGGGCATGGCTCAGCTGCAGCTTCCTTGCAGGCTGCTGGTCCAGGGGCGTGTGTCCCCTGGGCCAGAGTGCTGGAGGAGGAGCTCCTAGCAAGGGGAGAGCAAGCCCCTTGTTTCCTTGGCCTAGACTGGCCTGGGCACACAGAGGCCTGCCAGCAGTGAAGACAGGGCAGGCAGCAAGGGGGTGTGGCAGGCAGCGAAGAGGTGGCAGGAGTCCTGCTTGCAAGTGGGGTCAGGCCTGTCTTGTGTTCAGGCCCCAATGGCAATGTGCACACACAGCCTCCGGACCTGCAGCTTCCCAGCAGTGCAGGAGCCACCCAGGCAACCCCCGGGGGCCTACTCGAATGAACTGTGCTCTGTCGAGGCCCTGCTGGCTGGCAGTGGCCTAGGCCAGCCCGGGCCCTAGGGAGGCCTGGCTGAGCCTGGGCTGGGGCCCGCCCTAGCAGTGCCCAGGCCAAGCCTGGGACTGGAGGCCAGGCCACAGGCTCATTCCAGCTTGAGCCTGGTGCACAGAGCCTTCAGCTAGGGCTTGCAGGGGGAATGCTCAGCACAGTGGCTTTGGCCTGCCATCCACGTTCCTCACTCGGGCCCTTCTGCCTGTCAGAGCCACACTCCCTCGAAGGGTGTTCCTGAGGCAGTTGGACAGTTGGGGAAGTGGAGGCTCTCCCAGCACGGGAGGCCCGCCTAGAGCATGGCTCTGGGTCCAAAGAGGACTCCCTGCACCTCAGGCACTGGCGAGAGATTTTGTGCACACAGGAGACCCTTGGCACACACAGCATTTCCCCAGGGAAAGCAGTGTGAGAACGAGCCCCTGCCAGGGCAGCACGGCCCTCTCCCACGGAAGCCCTCCATGCAACAGGCTGCCATGGACTCGGCTACAGGCCTTTGTGGCTGGAGAGACGGCAGCTCCTCTGGAGGCTCTGGGTCAGTGTGCACTCCCCTTCGGGTAAACGAGGCTCCTGGGGTGATTGCCTGCCCAAGAATGGCAAGCAGCCTGCCTCCTTTCAATGAGACGCACGTGGGGTGTGAGAGGCTTGGCAGCAGAGAAGAAGCAAGAGGGGCAGCCAGAGAGGGGCCTTGCATGCAGCTTCAAGGCCCCAGATCTCCTGCCTCCCAACCAGGGCATGCCGGCTCTGCCCCCCGGGCCCCATTCCCAGGTGGGCACCCAGCTTCAGGATCTGCCCTTTCCCAGCCATGAAACCACACCCAGGCCACACGCTGAGCCCTGCCAAGGGGGAACTTTGCTCCCCGCATGGGCTGGGTGGCACGACTGGGTTAGGGGAGCGAAGGCCCTAGGAGGCCTTCAGGGTGCTGCCCCAGCACAGCAGTGCTCAGGCAAAGGCACTCTGCTTTCTGTAGGCTGGATGCACACTGGAGTTGCTGCTTGAGGCCGAGAGAGCTCAGCAGGGCGATCCATGGCTGAAGGCAAAGCAGAGAGGTTTTGGGTGGAGCGATGGCACCATCTGCTGGCTGAGCAGCATGGGAGGAGAGGCCTCACTCCAAAGGAGTTCCTGAGGACATTTGCAAGCAGGAGGCCCTCTGGCTGCACAAGCTTGAGAGTCCTGCTTAGGACTTCCCTCTGGCAGCAGAGTGGGTGCCAAGGGCCTGCGGGTGGGAAAGTGCTCGGAAGCCCCAGGGGAGGCTCTGGGCCCCCAGTGCTCTGCGACGGCAAATGCTGCAGGCCCCAGCATCCACGAACTCCTCCAAGGCTTTGCAGTGGGAAAGCTGGCCATAGCAGAGGGCTCCCTGCCAGGTGCTGCAGGCCTTTGGGCATGGCTCAGCTGCAGCTTCCTTGCAGGCTGCTGGTCCAGGGGCGTGTGTCCCCTGGGCCAGAGTGCTGGAGGAGGAGCTCCTAGCAAGGGGAGAGCAAGCCCCTTGTTTCCTTGGCCTAGACTGGCCTGGGCACACAGAGGCCTGCCAGCAGTGAAGACAGGGCAGGCAGCAAGGGGGTGTGGCAGGCAGCGAAGAGGTGGCAGGAGTCCTGCTTGCAAGTGGGGTCAGGCCTGTCTTGTGCTCAGGCCCCAGTGGCCACGTGCACACACAGCCTCCGGACCTGCAGCTTCCCAGCAGTGCAGGAGCCACCCAGGCAACCCCCGGGGGCCTCCTCGAATGAACTGTGCTCTGTCGAGGCCCTGCTGGCTGGCAGTGGCCTAGGCCAGCCCGGGCCCTAGGGAGGCCTGGCTGAGCCTGGGCTGGGGCCCGCCCTAGCAGTGCCCAGGCCAAGCCTGGGACTGGAGGCCAGGCCACAGGCTCATTCCAGCTTGAGCCTGGTGCACAGAGCCTTCAGCTCGGACTTGCAGGGGGACTGCTCAGCACAGTGGCTTTGGCCTGCCATCCACGTTCCTCACTCGGGCCCTTCTGACTGTCAGAGCCACACTCCCTCGAAGGGTGTTCCTGAGGCAGTTGGACAGTTGGGGAAGTGGAGGCTCTCCCAGCACGGGAGGCCCGCCTAGAGCATGGCTCTGGGTCCAAAGAGGACTCCCTGCACCTCAGGCACTGGGGAGAGATTTTGTGCACACAGGAGACCCTTGGCACACACAGCGTTTCTCCACGGAAAGCAGTGTGAGAACGAGCCCCTGCCAGGGCAGCACGGCCCTCTCCCACGGAAGCCCTCCATGCAACAGGCTGCCATGGACTCGGCTACAGGCCTTTGTGGCTGGAGAGACGGCAGCTCCTCTGGATGCTCTGGGTCAGTGTGCACTCCCCTTCGGGTAAACGAGGCTCCTGGGGTGATTGCCTGCCCAAGAATGGCAAGCAGCCTGCCTCCTTTCAATGAGACGCACGTGGGGTGTGAGAGGCTTGGCAGCAGAGAAGAAGCAAGAGGGGCAGCCAGAGAGGGGCCTTGCATGCAGCTTCAAGGCCCCAGATCTCCTGCCTCCCAACCAGGGCATGCCGGCTCTGCCCCCCGGGCCCCATTCCCAGGTGGGCACCCAGCTTCAGGATCTGCCCTTTCCCAGCCATGAAACCACACCCAGGCCACACGCTGAGCCCTGCCAAGGGGGAACTTTGCTCCCCGCATGGGCTGGGTGGCACGACTGGGTTAGGGGAGCGAAGGCCCTAGGAGGCCTTCAGGATGCTGCCCCCGCACAGCAGTGCTCAGGCAAAGGCACTCTGCTTTCTGTAGGCTGGATGCACACTGGAGTTGCTGCTTGAGGCAGAGAGAGCTCAGCAGGGCGATCCATGGCTGAAGGCAAAGCAGAGAGGTTTTGGGTGGAGCGATGGCACCATCTGCTGGCTGAGCAGCATGGGAGGAGAGGCCTCACTCCAAAGGAGTTCCTGAGGACATTTGCAAGCAGGAGGCCCTCTGGCTGCACAAGCTCGAGAGTCCTGCTTAGGACTTCCCTCTGGCAGCAGAGTGGGTGCCAAGGGCCTGGGGGTGGGAACGTGCTCGGAAGCCCCAGGGGAGGCTCTGGGCCCCCAGTGCTCTCCGACGGCAAACGCTGCAGGCCCCAGCATCCAGGAACTCCTCCAAGGCTTTGCAGTGGGAAAGCTGGCCATAGCAGAGAGCTCCCTGCCAGGTGCTGCAGGCCTTTGGGCATGGCTCAGCTGCAGCTTCCTTGCAGGCTGCTGGTCCAGGGGCGTGTGTCCCCTGGGCCAGAGTGCTGGAGGAGGAGCTCCTAGCAAGGGGAGAGCAAGCCCCTTGTTTCCTTGGCCTAGACTGGCCAGGGCACACAGAGGCCTGCCAGCAGTGAAGACAGGGCAGGCAGCAAGGGGGTGTGGCAGGCAGCGAAGAGGTGGCAGGTGTCCTGCTTGCAAGTGGGGTCAGGCCTGTCTTGTGCTCAGGCCCCAGTGGCCACGTGCACACACAGCCTCCGGACCTGCAGCTTCCCAGCAGTGCAGGAGCCACCCAGGCAACCCCCGGGGGCCTACTCGAATGAACTGTGCTCTGTCGAGGCCCTGCTGGCTGGCAGTGGCCTAGGCCAGCCCGGGCCCTAGGGAGGCCTGGCTGAGCCTGGGCTGGGGCCCGCCCTAGCAGTGCCCAGGCCAAGCCTGGGACTGGAGGCCAGGCCACAGGCTCATTCCAGCTTGAGCCTGGTGCACAGATCCTTCAGCTCGGACTTGCAGGGGGACTGCTCAGCACAGTGGCTTTGGCCTGCCATCCACGTTCCTCACTCGGGCCCTTCTGCCTGTCAGAGCCACACTCCCTCGCAGGGTGTTCCTGAGGCAGTTGGACAGTTGGGGAAGTGGAGGCTCTCCCAGCTCGGGAGGCCCGCCTAGAGCATGGCTCTGGGTCCAAAGAGGACTCCCTGCACCTCAGGCACTGGCGAGAGATTTTGTGCACACAGGAGACCCTTGGCACACACAGCATTTCCCCAGGGAAAGCAGTGTGAGAACGAGCCCCTGCCAGGGCAGCACGGCCCTCTCCCACAGAAGCCCTCCATGCAACAGGCTGCCATGGACTCGGCTACAGGCCTTTGTGGCTGGAGAGACGGCAGCTCCTCTGGAGGCTCTGGGTCAGTGCGCACTCCCCTTCAGGTCAACGAGGCTCCTGGGGTGATTGCCTGCCCAAGAATGGCAAGCAGCCTGCCTCCTTTCAATGAGACGCACGTGGGGTGTGAGAGGCTTGGCAGCAGAGAAGAAGCAAGAGGGGCAGCCAGAGAGGGGCCTTGCATGCAGCTTGAAGGCCCCAGATCTCCTGCCTCCCAACCAGGGCATGCCGGCTCTGCCCCCCGGGCCCCATTCCCAGGTGGGCACCCAGCTTCAGGATCTGCCCTTTCCCAGCCATGAAACCACACCCAGGCCACACGCTGAGCCCTGCCAAGGGGGAACTTTGCTCCCCGCATGGGCTGGGTGGCACGACTGGGTTAGGGGAGCGAAGGCCCTAGGAGGCCTTCAGGGTGCTGCCCCAGCAAAGCAGTGCTCAGGCAAAGGCACTCTGCTTTCTGTAGGCTGGATGCACACTGGAGTTGCTGCTTGAGGCCGAGAGAGCTCAGCAGGGCGATCCATGGCTGAAGGCAAAGCAGAGAGGTTTTGGGTGGAACGATGGCACCATCTGCTGGCTGAGCAGCATGGGAGGAGAGGCCTCACTCCAAAGGAGTTCCTGAGGACATTTGCAAGCAGGAGGCCCTCTGGCTGCACAAGCTTGAGAGTCCTGCTTAGGACTTCCCTCTGGCAGCAGAGTGGGTGCCAAGGGCCTGGGGGTGGGAAAGTGCTCGGAAGCCCCAGGGGAGGCTCTGGGCCCCCAGTGCTCTGCGACGTCAAACGCTGCAGGCCCCAGCATCCACGAACTCCTCCAAGGCTTTGCAGTGGGAAAGCTGGCCATAGCAGAGGGCTCCCTGCCAGGTGCTGCAGGCCTTTGGGCAAGGCTCAGCTGCAGCTTCCTTGCAGGCTGCTGGTCCAGGGGCGTGTGTCCCCTGGGCCAGCGTGCTGGAGGAGGAGCTCCTAGCAAGGGGAGAGCAAGCCCCTTGTTTCCTTGGCCTAGACTGGCCTGGGCACACAGAGGCCTGCCAGCAGTGAAGACAGGGCAGGCAGCAAGGGGGTGTGGCAGGCAGCGAAGAGGTGGCAGGAGTCCTGCTTGCAAGTGGGGTCAGGCCTGTCTTGTGCTCAGGCCCCAGTGGCCACGTGCACAAACAGCCTTCCGACCTGCAGCTTCCCAGCAGTGCAGGAGCCACCCAGGCAACCCCCGGGGGCCTACTCGAATGAACTGTGCTCTGTCGAGGCCCTGCTGGCTGGCAGTGGCCTAGGCCAGCCCGGGCCCTAGGGAGGCCTGGCTGAGCCTGGGCTGGGGCCCGCCCTAGCAGTGCCCAGGCCAAGCCTGGGACTGGAGGCCAGGCCACAGGCTCATTCCAGCTTGAGCCTGGTGCACAGAGCCTTCAGCTCGGACTTGCAGGGGGACTGCTCAGCACAGTGGCTTTGGCCTGCCATCCACGTTCCTCACTCGGGCCCTTCTGCCTGTCAGAGCCACACTCCCTCGAAGGGTGTTCCTGAGGCAGTTGGACAGTTGGGGAAGTGGAGGCTCTCCCAGCACGGGAGGCCCGCCTAGAGCATGGCTCTGGGTCCAAAGAGGACTCCCTGCACCTCAGGCACTGGGGAGAGATTTTGTGCACACAGGAGACCCTTGGCACACACAGCGTTTCCCCACGGAAAGCAGTGTGAGAACGAGCCCCTGCCAGGGCAGCACGGCCCTCTCCCACAGAAGCCCTCCATGCAACAGGCTGCCATGGACTCGGCTACAGGCCTTTGTGGCTGGAGAGACGGCAGCTCCTCTGGAGGCTCTGGGTCAGTGTGCACTCCCCTTCGGGTCAACGAGGCTCCTGGGGTGATTGCCTGCCCAAGAATGGCAAGCAGCCTGCCTCCTTTCAATGAGACGCACGTGGGGTGTGAGAGGTTTGGCAGCAGAGAAGAAGCAAGAGGGGCAGCCAGAGAGGGGCCTTGCATGCAGCTTGAAGGCCCCAGATCTCCTGCCTCCCAACCAGGGCATGCCGGCTCTGCCCCCGGGGCCCCATTCCCAGGTGGGCACCCAGCTTCAGGATCTGCCCTTTCCCAGCCATGAAACCACACCCAGGCCACACGCTGAGCCCTGCCAAGGGGGAACTTTGCTCCCCGCATGGGCTGGGTGGCACAACTGGGTTAGGGGAGCGAAGGCCCTAGGAGGCCTTCAGGGTGCTGCCCCAGCACAGCAGTGCTCAGGCAAAGGCACTCTGCTTTCTGTAGGCTGGATGCACACTGGAGTTGCTGCTTGAGGCCGAGAGAGCTCAGCAGGGCGATCCATGGCTGAAGGCAAAGCAGAGAGGTTTTGGGTGGAGCGATGGCACCATCTGCTGGCTGAGCAGCATGGGAGGAGAGGCCTCACTCCAAAGGAGTTCCTGAGGACATTTGCAAGCAGGAGGCCCTCTGGCTGCACAAGCTCGAGAGTCCTGCTTAGGACTTCCCTCTGGCAGCAGAGTGGGTGCCAAGGGCCTGGGGGTGGGAAAGTGCTCGGAAGCCCCAGGGGAGGCTCTGGGCCCCCAGTGCTCTGCGACGTCAAACGCTGCAGGCCGCAACATCCACGAACTCCTCCAAGGCTTTGCAGTGGGAAAGCTGGCCATAGCAGAGGGCTCCCTGCCAGGTGCTGCAGGCCTTTGGGCATGGCTCAGCTGCAGCTTCCTTGCAGGCTGCTGGTCCAGGGGCGTGTGTCCCCTGGGCCAGAGTGCTGGAGGAGGAGCTCCTAGCAAGGGGAGAGCAAGCCCCTTGTTTCCTTGGCCTAGACTGGCCTGGGCACACAGAGGCCTGCCAGCAGTGAAGACAGGGCAGGCAGCAAGGGGGTGTGGCAGGCAGCGAAGAGGTGGCAGGAGTCCTACTTGCAAGTGGGGTCAGGCCTGTCTTGTGCTCAGGCCCCAGGGGCCACGTGCACACACAGCCTCCGGACCTGCAGCTTCCCAGCAGTGCAGGAGCCACCCAGGCAACCCCCGGGGGCCTACTCGAATGAACTGTGCTCTGTCGACGCCCTGCTGGCTGGCAGTGGCCTAGGCCAGCCCGGGCCCTAGGGAGGCCTGGCTGAGCCTGGGCTGGGGCCCGCCCTAGCAGTGCCCAGGCCAAGCCTGGGACTGGAGGCCAGGCCACAGGCTCATTCCAGCTTGAGCCTGGTGCACAGAGCCTTCAGCTCGGACTTGCAGGGGGACTGCTCAGCACAGTGGCTTTGGCCTGCCATCCACGTTCCTCACTCGGGCCCTTCTGCCTGTCAGAGCCACACTCCCTCGAAGGGTGTTCCTGAGGCAGTTGGACAGTTGGGGAAGTGGAGGCTCTCCCAGCACGGGAGGCCCGCCTAGAGCATGGCTCTGGGTCCAAAGAGGACTCCCTGCACCTCAGGCACTGGGGAGAGATTTTGTGCACACAGGAGACCCTTGGCACACACAGCGTTTCCCCACGGAAAGCAGTGTGAGAACGAGCCCCTGCCAGGGCAGCACGGCCCTCTCCCACAGAAGCCCTCCATGCAACAGGCTGCCATGGACTCGGCTACAGGCCTTTGGGGCTGGAGAGACGGCAGCTCCTCTGGAGGCTCTGGGTCAGTGCGCACTCCCCTTCGGGTCAACGAGGCTCCTGGCCTGATTGCCTGCCCAAGAATGGCAAGCAGCCTGCCTCCTTTCAATGAGACGCACGTGGGGTGTGAGAGGCTTGGCAGCAGAGAAGAAGCAAGGGGGCAGCCAGAGAGGGGCCTTGCATGCAGCTTGAAGGCCCCAGATCTCCTGCCTCCCAACCAGGGCATGCCGGCTCTGCCCCCCGGGCCCCATTCCCAGGTGGGCACCCAGCTTCAGGATCTGCCCTTTCCCAGCCATGAAACCACACCCAGGCCACACGCTGAGCCCTGCCAAGGGGGAACTTTGCTCCCCGCATGGGCTGGGTGGCACGACTGGGTTAGGGGAGCGAAGGCCCTAGGAGGCCTTCAGGATGCTGCCCCCGCACAGCAGTGCTCAGGCAAAGGCACTCTGCTTTCTGTAGGCTGGATGCACACTGGAGTTGCTGCTTGAGGCAGAGAGAGCTCAGCAGGGCGATCCATGGCTGAAGGCAAAGCAGAGAGGTTTTGGGTGGAGCGATGGCACCATCTGCTGGCTGAGCAGCATGGGAGGAGAGGCCTCACTCCAAAGGAGTTCCTGAGGACATTTGCAAGCAGGAGGCCCTCTGGCTGCACAAGCTCGAGAGTCCTGCTTAGGACTTCCCTCTGGCAGCAGAGTGGGTGCCAAGGGCCTGGGGGTGGGAAAGTGCTCGGAAGCCCCAGGGGAGGCTCTGGGCCCCCAGTGCTCTCCGACGGCAAATGCTGCAGGCCCCAGCATCCACGAACTCCTCCAAGGCTTTGCAGTGGGAAAGCTGGCCATAGCAGAGGGCTCCCTGCCAGGTGCTGCAGGCCTTTGGGCATGGCTCAGCTGCAGCTTCCTTGCAGGCTGCTGGTCCAGGGGCGTGTGTCCCCTGGGCCAGAGTGCTGGAGGAGGAGCTCCTAGCAAGGGGAGAGCAAGCCCCTTGTTTCCTTGGCCTAGACTGGCCTGGGCACACAGAGGCCTGCCAGCAGTGAAGACAGGGCAGGCAGCAAGGGGGTGTGGCAGGCAGCGAAGAGGTGGCAGGAGTCCTGCTTGCAAGTGGGGTCAGGCCTGTCTTGTGTTCAGGCCCCAATGGCAATGTGCACACACAGCCTCCGGACCTGCAGCTTCCCAGCAGTGCAGGAGCCACCCAGGCAACCCCCGGGGGCCTACTCGAATGAACTGTGCTCTGTCGACGCCCTGCTGGCTGGCAGTGGCCTAGGCCAGCCCGGGCCCTAGGGAGGCCTGGCTGAGCCTGGGCTGGGGCCCGCCCTAGCAGTGCCCAGGCCAAGCCTGGGACTGGAGGCCAGGCCACAGGCTCATTCCAGCTTGAGCCTGGTGCACAGAGCCTTCAGCTAGGGCTTGCAGGGGGAATGCTCAGCACAGTGGCTTTGGCCTGCCATCCACGTTCCTCACTCGGGCCCTTCTGCCTGTCAGAGCCACACTCCCTCGAAGGGTGTTCCTGAGGCAGTTGGACAGTTGGGGAAGTGGAGGCTCTCCCAGCACGGGAGGCCCGCCTAGAGCATGGCTCTGGGTCCAAAGAGGACTCCCTGCACCTCAGGCACTGGCGAGAGATTTTGTGCACACAGGAGACCCTTGGCACACACAGCATTTCCCCAGGGAAAGCAGTGTGAGAACGAGCCCCTGCCAGGGCAGCACGGCCCTCTCCCACGGAAGCCCTCCATGCAACAGGCTGCCATGGACTCGGCTACAGGCCTTTGTGGCTGGAGAGACGGCAGCTCCTCTGGAGGCTCTGGGTCAGTGTGCACTCCCCTTCGGGTAAACGAGGCTCCTGGGGTGATTGCCTGCCCAAGAATGGCAAGCAGCCTGCCTCCTTTCAATGAGACGCACGTGGGGTGTGAGAGGCTTGGCAGCAGAGAAGAAGCAAGAGGGGCAGCCAGAGAGGGGCCTTGCATGCAGCTTCAAGGCCCCAGATCTCCTGCCTCCCAACCAGGGCATGCCGGCTCTGCCCCCCGGGCCCCATTCCCAGGTGGGCACCCAGCTTCAGGATCTGCCCTTTCCCAGCCATGAAACCACACCCAGGCCACACGCTGAGCCCTGCCAAGGGGGAACTTTGCTCCCCGCATGGGCTGGGTGGCACGACTGGGTTAGGGGAGCGAAGGCCCTAGGAGGCCTTCAGGGTGCTGCCCCAGCACAGCAGTGCTCAGGCAAAGGCACTCTGCTTTCTGTAGGCTGGATGCACACTGGAGTTGCTGCTTGAGGCCGAGAGAGCTCAGCAGGGCGATCCATGGCTGAAGGCAAAGCAGAGAGGTTTTGGGTGGAGCGATGGCACCATCTGCTGGCTGAGCAGCATGGGAGGAGAGGCCTCACTCCAAAGGAGTTCCTGAGGACATTTGCAAGCAGGAGGCCCTCTGGCTGCACAAGCTTGAGAGTCCTGCTTAGGACTTCCCTCTGGCAGCAGAGTGGGTGCCAAGGGCCTGGGGGTGGGAAAGTGCTCGGAAGCCCCAGGGGAGGCTCTGGGCCCCCAGTGCTCTCCGACGGCAAATGCTGCAGGCCCCAGCATCCACGAACTCCTCCAAGGCTTTGCAGTGGGAAAGCTGGCCATAGCAGAGGGCTCCCTGCCAGGTGCTGCAGGCCTTTGGGCATGGCTCAGCTGCAGCTTCCTTGCAGGCTGCTGGTCCAGGGGCGTGTGTCCCCTGGGCCAGAGTGCTGGAGGAGGAGCTCCTAGCAAGGGGAGAGCAAGCCCCTTGTTTCCTTGGCCTAGACTGGCCTGGGCACACAGAGGCCTGCCAGCAGTGAAGACAGGGCAGGCAGCAAGGGGGTGTGGCAGGCAGCGAAGAGGTGGCAGGAGTCCTGCTTGCAAGTGGGGTCAGGCCTGTCTTGTGCTCAGGCCCCAGTGGCCACGTGCACACACAGCCTCCGGACCTGCAGCTTCCCAGCAGTGCAGGAGCCACCCAGGCAACCCCCGGGGGCCTCCTCGAATGAACTGTGCTCTGTCGAGGCCCTGCTGGCTGGCAGTGGCCTAGGCCAGCCCGGGCCCTAGGGAGGCCTGGCTGAGCCTGGGCTGGGGCCCGCCCTAGCAGTGCCCAGGCCAAGCCTGGGACTGGAGGCCAGGCCACAGGCTCATTCCAGCTTGAGCCTGGTGCACAGAGCCTTCAGCTCGGACTTGCAGGGGGACTGCTCAGCACAGTGGCTTTGGCCTGCCATCCACGTTCCTCACTCGGGCCCTTCTGACTGTCAGAGCCACACTCCCTCGAAGGGTGTTCCTGAGGCAGTTGGACAGTTGGGGAAGTGGAGGCTCTCCCAGCACGGGAGGCCCGCCTAGAGCATGGCTCTGGGTCCAAAGAGGACTCCCTGCACCTCAGGCACTGGGGAGAGATTTTGTGCACACAGGAGACCCTTGGCACACACAGCGTTTCTCCACGGAAAGCAGTGTGAGAACGAGCCCCTGCCAGGGCAGCACGGCCCTCTCCCACGGAAGCCCTCCATGCAACAGGCTGCCATGGACTCGGCTACAGGCCTTTGTGGCTGGAGAGACGGCAGCTCCTCTGGAGGCTCTGGGTCAGTGTGCACTCCCCTTCGGGTAAACGAGGCTCCTGGGGTGATTGCCTGCCCAAGAATGGCAAGCAGCCTGCCTCCTTTCAATGAGACGCACGTGGGGTGTGAGAGGCTTGGCAGCAGAGAAGAAGCAAGAGGGGCAGCCAGAGAGGGGCCTTGCATGCAGCTTCAAGGCCCCAGATCTCCTGCCTCCCAACCAGGGCATGCCGGCTCTGCCCCCCGGGCCCCATTCCCAGGTGGGCACCCAGCTTCAGGATCTGCCCTTTACCAGCCATGAAACCACACCCAGGCCACACGCTGAGCCCTGCCAAGGGGGAACTTTGCTCCCCGCATGGGCTGGGTGGCACGACTGGGTTAGGGGAGCGAAGGCCCTAGGAGGCCTTCAGGATGCTGCCCCCGCACAGCAGTGCTCAGGCAAAGGCACTCTGCTTTCTGTAGGCTGGATGCACACTGGAGTTGCTGCTTGAGGCAGAGAGAGCTCAGCAGGGCGATCCATGGCTGAAGGCAAAGCAGAGAGGTTTTGGGTGGAGCGATGGCACCATCTGCTGGCTGAGCAGCATGGGAGGAGAGGCCTCACTCCAAAGGAGTTCCTGAGGACATTTGCAAGCAGGAGGCCCTCTGGCTGCACAAGCTCGAGAGTCCTGCTTAGGACTTCCCTCTGGCAGCAGAGTGGGTGCCAAGGGCCTGGGGGTGGGAACGTGCTCGGAAGCCCCAGGGGAGGCTCTGGGCCCCCAGTGCTCTGCGACGGCAAACGCTGCAGGCCCCAGCATCCAGGAACTCCTCCAAGGCTTTGCAGTGGGAAAGCTGGCCATAGCAGAGAGCTCCCTGCCAGGTGCTGCAGGCCTTTGGGCATGGCTCAGCTGCAGCTTCCTTGCAGGCTGCTGGTCCAGGGGCGTGTGTCCCCTGGGCCAGAGTGCTGGAGGAGGAGCTCCTAGCAAGGGGAGAGCAAGCCCCTTGTTTCCTTGGCCTAGACTGGCCAGGGCACACAGAGGCCTGCCAGCAGTGAAGACAGGGCAGGCAGCAAGGGGGTGTGGCAGGCAGCGAAGAGGTGGCAGGTGTCCTGCTTGCAAGTGGGGTCAGGCCTGTCTTGTGCTCAGGCCCCAGTGGCCACGTGCACACACAGCCTCCGGACCTGCAGCTTCCCAGCAGTGCAGGAGCCACCCAGGCAACCCCCGGGGGCCTACTCGAATGAACTGTGCTCTGTCGAGGCCCTGCTGGCTGGCAGTGGCCTAGGCCAGCCCGGGCCCTAGGGAGGCCTGGCTGAGCCTGGGCTGGGGCCCGCCCTAGCAGTGCCCAGGCCAAGCCTGGGACTGGAGGCCAGGCCACAGGCTCATTCCAGCTTGAGCCTGGTGCACAGATCCTTCAGCTCGGACTTGCAGGGGGACTGCTCAGCACAGTGGCTTTGGCCTGCCATCCACGTTCCTCACTCGGGCCCTTCTGCCTGTCAGAGCCACACTCCCTCGAAGGGTGTTCCTGAGGCAGTTGGACAGTTGGGGAAGTGGAGGCTCTCCCAGCTCGGGAGGCCCGCCTAGAGCATGGCTCTGGGTCCAAAGAGGACTCCCTGCACCTCAGGCACTGGCGAGAGATTTTGTGCACACAGGAGACCCTTGGCACACACAGCATTTCCCCAGGGAAAGCAGTGTGAGAACGAGCCCCTGCCAGGGCAGCACGGCCCTCTCCCACAGAAGCCCTCCATGCAACAGGCTGCCATGGACTCGGCTACAGGCCTTTGTGGCTGGAGAGACGGCAGCTCCTCTGGAGGCTCTGGGTCAGTGCGCACTCCCCTTCAGGTCAACGAGGCTCCTGGGGTGATTGCCTGCCCAAGAATGGCAAGCAGCCTGCCTCCTTTCAATGAGACGCACGTGGGGTGTGAGAGGCTTGGCAGCAGAGAAGAAGCAAGAGGGGCAGCCAGAGAGGGGCCTTGCATGCAGCTTGAAGGCCCCAGATCTCCTGCCTCCCAACCAGGGCATGCCGGCTCTGCCCCCCGGGCCCCATTCCCAGGTGGGCACCCAGCTTCAGGATCTGCCCTTTCCCAGCCATGAAACCACACCCAGGCCACACGCTGAGCCCTGCCAAGGGGGAACTTTGCTCCCCGCATGGGCTGGGTGGCACGACTGGGTTAGGGGAACGAAGGCCCTAGGAGGCCTTCAGGGTGCTGCCCCAGCACAGCAGTGCTCAGGCAAAGGCACTCTGCTTTCTGTAGGCTGGATGCACACTGGAGTTGCTGCTTGAGGCCGAGAGAGCTCAGCAGGGCGATCCATGGCTGAAGGCAAAGCAGAGAGGTTTTGGGTGGAACGATGGCACCATCTGCTGGCTGAGCAGCATGGGAGGAGAGGCCTCACTCCAAAGGAGTTCCTGAGGACATTTGCAAGCAGGAGGCCCTCTGGCTGCACAAGCTTGAGAGTCCTGCTTAGGACTTCCCTCTGGCAGCAGAGTGGGTGCCAAGGGCCTGGGGGTGGGAAAGTGCTCGGAAGCCCCAGGGGAGGCTCTGGGCCCCCAGTGCTCTCCGACGGCAAACGCTGCAGGCCCCAGCATCCACGAACTCCTCCAAGGCTTTGCAGTGGGAAAGCTGGCCATAGCAGAGGGCTCCCTGCCAGGTGCTGCAGGCCTTTGGGCAAGGCTCAGCTGCAGCTTCCTTGCAGGCTGCTGGTCCAGGGGCGTGTGTCCCCTGGGCCAGCGTGCTGGAGGAGGAGCTCCTAGCAAGGGGAGAGCAAGCCCCTTGTTTCCTTGGCCTAGACTGGCCTGGGCACACAGAGGCCTGCCAGCAGTGAAGACAGGGCAGGCAGCAAGGGGGTGTGGCAGGCAGCGAAGAGGTGGCAGGAGTCCTGCTTGCAAGTGGGGTCAGGCCTGTCTTGTGCTCAGGCCCCAGTGGCCACGTGCACAAACAGCCTTCCGACCTGCAGCTTCCCAGCAGTGCAGGAGCCACCCAGGCAACCCCCGGGGGCCTACTCGAATGAACTGTGCTCTGTCGAGGCCCTGCTGGCTGGCAGTGGCCTAGGCCAGCCCGGGCCCTAGGGAGGCCTGGCTGAGCCTGGGCTGGGGCCCGCCCTAGCAGTGCCCAGGCCAAGCCTGGGACTGGAGGCCAGGCCACAGGCTCATTCCAGCTTGAGCCTGGTGCACAGAGCCTTCAGCTCGGACTTGCAGGGGGACTGCTCAGCACAGTGGCTTTGGCCTGCCATCCACGTTCCTCACTCGGGCCCTTCTGCCTGTCAGAGCCACACTCCCTCGAAGGGTGTTCCTGAGGCAGTTGGACAGTTGGGGAAGTGGAGGCTCTCCCAGCACGGGAGGCCCGCCTAGAGCATGGCTCTGGGTCCAAAGAGGACTCCCTGCACCTCAGGCACTGGGGAGAGATTTTGTGCACACAGGAGACCCTTGGCACACACAGCGTTTCCCCACGGAAAGCAGTGTGAGAACGAGCCCCTGCCAGGGCAGCACGGCCCTCTCCCACAGAAGCCCTCCATGCAACAGGCTGCCATGGACTCGGCTACAGGCCTTTGTGGCTGGAGAGACGGCAGCTCCTCTGGAGGCTCTGGGTCAGTGTGCACTCCCCTTCGGGTCAACGAGGCTCCTGGGGTGATTGCCTGCCCAAGAATGGCAAGCAGCCTGCCTCCTTTCAATGAGACGCACGTGGGGTGTGAGAGGTTTGGCAGCAGAGAAGAAGCAAGAGGGGCAGCCAGAGAGGGGCCTTGCATGCAGCTTGAAGGCCCCAGATCTCCTGCCTCCCAACCAGGGCATGCCGGCTCTGCCCCCGGGGCCCCATTCCCAGGTGGGCACCCAGCTTCAGGATCTGCCCTTTCCCAGCCATGAAACCACACCCAGGCCACACGCTGAGCCCTGCCAAGGGGGAACTTTGCTCCCCGCATGGGCTGGGTGGCACAACTGGGTTAGGGGAGCGAAGGCCCTAGGAGGCCTTCAGGGTGCTGCCCCAGCACAGCAGTGCTCAGGCAAAGGCACTCTGCTTTCTGTAGGCTGGATGCACACTGGAGTTGCTGCTTGAGGCCGAGAGAGCTCAGCAGGGCGATCCATGGCTGAAGGCAAAGCAGAGAGGTTTTGGGTGGAGCGATGGCACCATCTGCTGGCTGAGCAGCATGGGAGGAGAGGCCTCACTCCAAAGGAGTTCCTGAGGACATTTGCAAGCAGGAGGCCCTCTGGCTGCACAAGCTCGAGAGTCCTGCTTAGGACTTCCCTCTGGCAGCAGAGTGGGTGCCAAGGGCCTGGGGGTGGGAAAGTGCTCGGAAGCCCCAGGGGAGGCTCTGGGCCCCCAGTGCTCTGCGACGTCAAACGCTGCAGGCCGCAACATCCACGAACTCCTCCAAGGCTTTGCAGTGGGAAAGCTGGCCATAGCAGAGGGCTCCCTGCCAGGTGCTGCAGGCCTTTGGGCATGGCTCAGCTGCAGCTTCCTTGCAGGCTGCTGGTCCAGGGGCGTGTGTCCCCTGGGCCAGAGTGCTGGAGGAGGAGCTCCTAGCAAGGGGAGAGCAAGCCCCTTGTTTCCTTGGCCTAGACTGGCCTGGGCACACAGAGGCCTGCCAGCAGTGAAGACAGGGCAGGCAGCAAGGGGGTGTGGCAGGCAGCGAAGAGGTGGCAGGAGTCCTACTTGCAAGTGGGGTCAGGCCTGTCTTGTGCTCAGGCCCCAGGGGCCACGTGCACACACAGCCTCCGGACCTGCAGCTTCCCAGCAGTGCAGGAGCCACCCAGGCAACCCCCGGGGGCCTACTCGAATGAACTGTGCTCTGTCGACGCCCTGCTGGCTGGCAGTGGCCTAGGCCAGCCCAGGCCCTAGGGAGGCCTTGCTGAGCCTGGGCTGGGGCCCGCCCTAGCAGTGCCCAGGCCAAGCCTGGGACTGGAGGCCAGGCCACAGGCTCATTCCAGCTTGAGCCTGGTGCACAGAGCCTTCAGCTCGGACTTGCAGGGGGACTGCTCAGCACAGTGGCTTTGGCCTGCCATCCACGTTCCTCACTCGGGCCCTTCTGCCTGTCAGAGCCACACTCCCTCGAAGGGTGTTCCTGAGGCAGTTGGACAGTTGGGGAAGTGGAGGCTCTCCCAGCACGGGAGGCCCGCCTAGAGCATGGCTCTGGGTCCAAAGAGGACTCCCTGCACCTCAGGCACTGGGGAGAGATTTTGTGCACACAGGAGACCCTTGGCACACACAGCGTTTCCCCACGGAAAGCAGTGTGAGAACGAGCCCCTGCCAGGGCAGCACGGCCCTCTCCCACAGAAGCCCTCCATGCAACAGGCTGCCATGGACTCGGCTACAGGCCTTTGTGGCTGGAGAGACGGCAGCTCCTCTGGAGGCTCTGGGTCAGTGCGCACTCCCCTTCGGGTCAACGAGGCTCCTGGGCTGATTGCCTGCCCAAGAATGGCAAGCAGCCTGCCTCCTTTCAATGAGACGCACGTGGGGTGTGAGAGGCTTGGCAGCAGAGAAGAAGCAAGGGGGCAGCCAGAGAGGGGCCTTGCATGCAGCTTGAAGGCCCCAGATCTCCTGCCTCCCAACCAGGGCATGCCGGCTCTGCCCCCCGGGCCCCATTCCCAGGTGGGCACCCAGCTTCAGGATCTGCCCTTTCCCAGCCATGAAACCACACCCAGGCCACACGCTGAGCCCTGCCAAGGGGGAACTTTGCTCCCCGCATGGGCTGGGTGGCACGACTGGGTTAGGGGAGCGAAGGCCCTAGGAGGCCTTCAGGATGCTGCCCCCGCACAGCAGTGCTCAGGCAAAGGCACTCTGCTTTCTGTAGGCTGGATGCACACTGGAGTTGCTGCTTGAGGCAGAGAGAGCTCAGCAGGGCGATCCATGGCTGAAGGCAAAGCAGAGAGGTTTTGGGTGGAGCGATGGCACCATCTGCTGGCTGAGCAGCATGGGAGGAGAGGCCTCACTCCAAAGGAGTTCCTGAGGACATTTGCAAGCAGGAGGCCCTCTGGCTGCACAAGCTCGAGAGTCCTGCTTAGGACTTCCCTCTAGCAGCAGAGTGGGTGCCAAGGGCCTGGGGGTGGGAAAGTGCTCGGAAGCCCCAGGGGAGGCTCTGGGCCCCCAGTGCTCTCCGACGGCAAATGCTGCAGGCCCCAGCATCCACGAACTCCTCCAAGGCTTTGCAGTGGGAAAGCTGGCCATAGCAGAGGGCTCCCTGCCAGGTGCTGCAGGCCTTTGGGCATGGCTCAGCTGCAGCTTCCTTGCAGGCTGCTGGTCCAGGGGCGTGTGTCCCCTGGGCCAGAGTGCTGGAGGAGGAGCTCCTAGCAAGGGGAGAGCAAGCCCCTTGTTTCCTTGGCCTAGACTGGCCTGGGCACACAGAGGCCTGCCAGCAGTGAAGACAGGGCAGGCAGCAAGGGGGTGTGGCAGGCAGCGAAGAGGTGGCAGGAGTCCTGCTTGCAAGTGGGGTCAGGCCTGTCTTGTGCTCAGGCCCCAGGGGCCACGTGCACACACAGCCTCCGGACCTGCAGCTTCCCAGCAGTGCAGGAGCCACCCAGGCAACCCCCGGGGGCCTACTCGAATGCACTGTGCTCTGTCGACGCCCTGCTGGCTGGCAGTGGCCTAGGCCAGCCCAGGCCCTAGGGAGGCCTGGCTGAGCCTGGGCTGGGGCCCGCCCTAGCAGTGCCCAGGCCAAGCCTGGGACTGGAGGCCAGGCCACAGGCTCATTCCAGCTTGAGCCTGGTGCACAGAGCCTTCAGCTCGGGCCTGCAGGGGGACTGCTCAGCACAGTGGCTTTGGCCTGCCATCCACGTTCCTCACTCGGGCCCTTCTGCCTGTCAGAGCCACACTCCCTCGAAGGGTGTTCCTGAGGCAGTTGGACAGTTGGGGAAGTGGAGGCTCTCCCAGCACGGGAGGCCCGCCTAGAGCATGGCTCTGGGTCCAAAGAGGACTCCCTGCACCTCAGGCACTGGGGAGAGATTTTGTGCACACAGGAGACCCTTGGCACACACAGCGTTTCCCCATGGAAAGCAGTGTGAGAACGAGCCCCTGCCAGGGCAGCACGGCCCTCTCCCACAGAAGCCCTCCATGCAACAGGCTGCCATGGACTCGGCTACAGGCCTTTGTGGCTGGAGAGACGGCAGCTCTTCTGGAGGCTCTGGGTCAGTGCGCACTCCCCTTCGGGTCAACGCGGCTCCTGGGCTGATTGCCTGCCCAAGAATGGCAAGCAGCCTGCCTCCTTTCAATGAGACGCACGTGGGGTGTGAGAGGCTTGGCAGCAGAGAAGAAGCAAGGGGGCAGCCAGAGAGGGGCCTTGCATGCAGCTTGAAGGCCCCAGATCTCCTGCCTCCCAACCAGGGCATGCCGGCTCTGCCCCCCGGGCCCCATTCCCAGGTGGGCACCCAGCTTCAGGATCTGCCCTTTCCCAGCCATGAAACCACACCCAGGCCACACGCTGAGCCCTGCCAAGGGGGAACTTTGCTCCCCGCATGGGCTGGGTGGCACGACTGGGTTAGGGGAGCGAAGGCCCTAGGAGGCCTTCAGGATGCTGCCCCCGCACAGCAGTGCTCAGGCAAAGGCACTCTGCTTTCTGTAGGCTGGATGCACACTGGAGTTGCTGCTTGAGGCCGAGAGAGCTCAGCAGGGCGATCCATGGCTGAAGGCAAAGCAGAGAGGTTTTGGGTGGAGCGATGGCACCATCTGCTGGCTGAGCAGCATGGGAGGAGAGGCCTCACTCCAAAGGAGTTCCTGAGGACATTTGCAAGCAGGAGGCCCTCTGGCTGCACAAGCTCGAGAGTCCTGCTTAGGACTTCCCTCTGGCAGCAGAGTGGGTGCCAAGGGCCTGGGGGTGGGAAAGTGCTCGGAAGCCCCAGGGGAGGCTCTGGGCCCCCAGTGCTCTCCGACGGCAAACGCTGCAGGCCCCAGCATCCACGAACTCCTCCAAGGCTTTGCAGTGGGAAAGCTGGCCATAGCAGAGAGCTCCCTGCCAGGTGCTGCAGGCCTTTGGGCATGGCTCAGCTGCAGCTTCCTTGCAGGCTGCTGGTCCAGGGGCGTGTGTCCCCTGGGCCAGTGTGCTGGAGGAGGAGCTCCTAGCAAGGGGAGAGCAAGCCCCTTGTTTCCTTGGCCTAGACTGGCCTGGGCACACAGAGGCCTGCCAGCAGTGAAGACAGGGCAGGCAGCAAGGGGGTGTGGCAGGCAGCGAAGAGGTGGCAGGAGTCCTGCTTGCAAGTGGGGTCAGGCCTGTCTTGTGCTCAGGCCCCAGTGGCCACGTGCACACACAGCCTCCCGACCTGCAGCTTCCCAGCAGTGCAGGAGCCACCCAGGCAACCCCCGGGGGCCTACTCGAATGAACTGTGCTCTGTCGAGGCCCTGCTGGCTGGCAGTGGCCTAGGCCAGCCCGGGCCCTAGGGAGGCCTGGCTGAGCCTGGGCTGGGGCCCGCCCTAGCAGTGCCCAGGCCAAGCCTGGGACTGGAGGCCAGGCCACAGGTTCATTCCAGCTTGAGCCTGGTGCACAGAGCCTTCAGCTCGGACTTGCAGGGGGACTGCTCAGCACAGTGGCTTTGGCCTGCCATCCACGTTCCTCACTCGGGCCCTTCTGCCTGTCAGAGCCACACTCCCTCGAAGGGTGTTCCTGAGGCAGTTGGACAGTTGGGGAAGTGGAGGCTCTCCCAGCACGGGAGGCCCGCCTAGAGCATGGCTCTGGGTCCAAAGAGGACTCCCTGCACCTCAGGCACTGGCGAGAGATTTTGTGCACACAGGAGACCCTTGGCACACACAGCATTTCCCAAGGGAAAGCAGTGTGAGAACGAGCCCCTGCCAGGGCAGCACGGCCCTCTCCCACAGAAGCCCTCCATGCAACAGGCTGCCATGGACTCAGCTACAGGCCTTTGTGGCTGGAGAGACGGCAGCTCCTCTGGAGGCTCTGGGTCAGTGCGCACTCCCCTTCAGGTAAACGAGGCTCCTGGGGTGATGGCCTGCCCAAGAATGGCAAGCAGCCTGCCTCCTTTCAATGAGACGCACGTGGGGTGTGAGAGGCTTGGCAGCAGAGAAGAAGCAAGAGGGGCAGCCAGAGAGGGGCCTTGCATGCAGCTTGAAGGCCCCAGATCTCCTGCCTCCCAACCAGGGCATGCCGGCTCTGCCCCCCGGGCCCCATTCCCAGGTGGGCACCCAGCTTCAGGATCTGCCCTTTCCCAGCCATGAAACCACACCCAGGCCACACGCTGAGCCCTGCCAAGGGGGAACTTTGCTCCCCGCATGGGCTGGGTGGCACGACTGGGTTAGGGGAGCGAAGGCCCTAGGAGGCCTTCAGGGTGCTGCCCCAGCACAGCAGTGCTCAGGCAAAGGCACTCTGCTTTCTGTAGGCTGGATGCACACTGGAGTTGCTGCTTGAGGCCGAGAGAGCTCAGCAGGGCGATCCATGGCTGAAGGCAAAGCAGAGAGGTTTTGGGTGGAGCGATGGCACCATCTGCTGGCTGAGCAGCATGGGAGGAGAGGCCTCACTCCAAAGGAGTTCCTGAGGACATTTGCAAGCAGGAGGCCCTCTGGCTGCACAAGCTTGAGAGTCCTGCTTAGGACTTCCCTCTGGCAGCAGAGTGGGTGCCAAGGGCCTGGGGGTGGGAAAGTGCTCGGAAGCCCCAGGGGAGGCTCTGGGCCCCCAGTGCTCTCCGACGGCAAATGCTGCAGGCCCCAGCATCCACGAACTCCTCCAAGGCTTTGCAGTGGGAAAGCTGGCCATAGCAGAGGGCTCCCTGCCAGGTGCTGCAGGCCTTTGGGCATGGCTCAGCTGCAGCTTCCTTGCAGGCTGCTGGTCCAGGGGCGTGTGTCCCCTGGGCCAGAGTGCTGGAGGAGGAGCTCCTAGCAAGGGGAGAGCAAGCCCCTTGTTTCCTTGGCCTAGACTGGCCTGGGCACACAGAGGCCTGCCAGCAGTGAAGACAGGGCAGGCAGCAAGGGGGTGTGGCAGGCAGCGAAGAGGTGGCAGGAGTCCTGCTTGCAAGTGGGGTCAGGCCTGTCTTGTGCTCAGGCCCCAGGGGCCACGTGCACACACAGCCTCCCGACCTGCAGCTTCCCAGCAGTGCAGGAGCCACCCAGGCAACCCCCGGGGGCCTACTCGAATGAACTGTGCTCTGTCGACGCCCTGCTGGCTGGCAGTGGCCTAGGCCAGCCCAGGCCCTAGGGAGGCCTGGCTGAGCCTGGGCTGGGGCCCGCCCTAGCAGTGCCCAGGCCAAGCCTGGGACTGGAGGCCAGGCCACAGGCTTATTCCAGCTTGAGCCTGGTGCACAGAGCCTTCAGCTAGGACTTGCAGGGGGACTGCTCAGCACAGTGGCTTTGGCCTGCCATCCACGTTCCTCACTCGGGCCCTTCTGCCTGTCAGAGCCACACTCCCTCGAAGGGTGTTCCTGAGGCAGTTGGACAGTTGGGGAAGTGGAGGCTCTCCCAGCACGGGAGGCCCGCCTAGAGCATGGCTCTGGGTCCAAAGAGGACTCCCTGCACCTCAGGCACTGGCGAGAGATTTTGTGCACACAGGAGACCCTTGGCACACACAGCATTTCCCCAGGGAAAGCAGTGTGAGAACGAGCCCCTGCCAGGACAGCACGGCCCTCTCCCACAGAAGCCCTCCATGCAACAGGCTGCCATGGACTCGGCTACAGGCCTTTGTGGCTGGAGAGACAGCAGCTCCTCTGGAGGCTCTGGATCAGTGTGCACTTCCCTTCGGGTCAACGAGGCTCCTGGGGTGATGGCCTGCCCAAGAATGGCAAGCAGCCTGCCTCCTTTCAATGAGACGCACGTGGGGTGTGAGAGGCTTGGCAGCAGAGAAGAAGCAAGAGGGGCAGCCAGAGAGGGGCCTTGCATGCAGCTTGAAGGCCCCAGATCTCCTGCCTCCCAACCAGGGCATGCCGGCTCTGCCCCCCGGGCCCCATTCCCAGGTGGGCACCCAGCTTCAGGATCTGCCCTTTCCCAGCCATGAAACCACACCCAGGCCACACGCTGAGCCCTCCAAGGGGGAACTTTGCTCCCCGCATGGGCTGGGTGGCACGACTGGGTTAGGAGAGTGAAGGCCCTAGGAGGCCTTCAGGGTGCTGCCCCAGCACAGCAGTGCTCAGGCAAAGGCACTCTGCTTTCTGTAGGCTGGATGCACACTGGAGTTGCTGCTTGAGGCAGAGAGAGCTCAGCAGGGCGATCCATGGCTGAAGGCAAAGCAGAGAGGTTTTGGGTGGAGCGATGGCACCATCTGCTGGCTGAGCAGCATGGGAGGAGAGGCCTCACTCCAAAGGAGTTCCTGAGGACATTTGCAAGCAGGAGGCCCTCTGGCTGCACAAGCTCGAGAGTCCTGCTTAGGACTTCCCTCTGGCAGCAGAGTGGGTGCCAAGGGCCTGGGGGTGGGAAAGTGCTCGGAAGCCCCAGGGGAGGCTCTGGGCCCTCAGTGCTCTCCGACGGCAAACGCTGCAGGCCCCAGCATCCACGAACTCCTCCAAGGCTTTGCAGTGGGAAAGCTGGCCATAGCAGAGAGCTCCCTGCCAGGTGCTGCAGGCCTTTGGGCATGGCTCAGCTGCAGCTTCCTTGCAGGCTGCTGGTCCAGGGGCGTGTGTCCCCTGGGCCAGAGTGCTGGAGGAGGAGCTCCTAGCAAGGGGAGAGCAAGCCCCTTGTTTCCTTGGCCTAGACTAGCCTGGGCACACAGAGGCCTGCCAGCAGTGAAGACAGGGCAGGCAGCAAGGGGGTGTGGCAGGCAGCGAAGAGGTGGCAGGAGTCCTGCTTGCAAGTGGGGTCAGGCCTGTCTTGTGCTCAGGCCCCAGGGGCCACGTGCACACACAGCCTCCGGACCTGCAGCTTCCCAGCAGTGCAGGAGCCACCCAGGCAACCCCCGGGGGCCTACTCGAATGAACTGTGCTCTGTCGACGCCCTGCTGGCTGGCAGTGGCCTAGGCCAGCCCAGGCCCTAGGGAGGCCTGGCTGAGCCTGGGCTGGGGCCCGCCCTAGCAGTGCCCAGGCCAAGCCTGGGACTGGAGGCCAGGCCACAGGCTCATTCCAGCTTGAGCCTGGTGCACAGAGCCTTCAGCTCGGACTTGCAGGGGAACTGCTCAGCACAGTGGCTTTGGCCTGCCATCCACGTTCCTCACTCGGGCCCTTCTGACTGTCAGAGCCACACTCCCTCGAAGGGTGTTCCTGAGGCAGTTGGACAGTTGGGGAAGTGGAGGCTCTCCCAGCACGGGAGGCCCGCCTAGAGCATGGCTCTGGGTCCAAAGAGGACTCCCTGCACCTCAGGCACTGGCGAGAGATTTTGTGCACACAGGAGACCCTTGGCACACACAGCATTTCCCCAGGGAAAGCAGTGTGAGAACGAGCCCCTGCCAGGGCAGCACGGCCCTCTCCCACAGAAGCCCTCCATGCAACAGGCTGCCATGGACTCGGCTACAGGCCTTTGTGGCTGGAGAGACGGCAGCTCCTCTGGAGGCTCTGGATCAGTGTGAACTCCCCTTCGGGTCAACGAGGCTCCTGGGGTGATGGCCTGCCCAAGAATGGCAAGCAGCCTGCCTCCTTTCAATGACACGCACGTGGGGTGTGAGAGGCTTGGCAGCAGAGAAGAAGCAAGAGGGGCAGCCAGAGAGGGGCCTTGCATGCAGCTTGAAGGCCCCAGATCTCCTGCCTCCCAACCAGGGCATGCCGGCTCTGCCCCCCGGGCCCCATTCCCAGGTGGGCACCCAGCTTCAGGATCTGCCCTTTCCCATCCATGAAACCACACCCAGGCCACACGCTGAGCCCTGCCAAGGGGGAACTTTGCTCCCCGCATGGGCTGGGTGGCACGACTGGGTTAGGAGAGTGAAGGCCCTAGGAGGCCTTCAGGGTGCTGCCCCAGCACAGCAGTGCTCAGGCAAAGGCACTCTGCTTTCTGTAGGCTGGATGCACACTGGAGTTGCTGCTTGAGGCAGAGAGAGCTCAGCAGGGCGATCCATGGCTGAAGGCAAAGCAGAGAGGTTTTGGGTGGAGCGATGGCACCATCTGCTGGCTGAGCAGCATGGGAGGAGAGGCCTCACTCCAAAGGAGTTCCTGAGGACATTTGCAAGCAGGAGGCCCTCTGGCTGCACAAGCTCGAGAGTCCTGCTTAGGACTTCCCTCTGGCAGCAGAGTGGGTGCCAAGGGCCTGGGGGTGGGAAAGTGCTCGGAAGCCCCAGGGGAGGCTCTGGGCCCCCAGTGCTCTGCGACGTCAAACGCTGCAGGCCCCAGCATCCACGAACTCCTCCAAGGCTTTGCAGTGGGAAAGCTGGCCATAGCAGAGAGCTCCCTGCCAGGTGCTGCAGGCCTTTGGGCATGGCTCAGCTGCAGCTTCCTTGCAGGCTGCTGGTCCAGGGGCGTGTGTCCCCTGGGCCAGAGTGCTGGAGGAGGAGCTCCTAGCAAGGGGAGAGCAAGCCCCTTGTTTCCTTGGCCTAGACTGGCCTGGGCACACAGAGGCCTGCCAGCAGTGAAGACAGGGCAGGCAGCAAGGGGGTGTGGCAGGCAGCGAAGAGGTTGCAGGAGTCCTGCTTGCAAGTGGGGTCAGGCCTGTCTTGTGCTCAGGCCCCAGTGGCCACGTGCACACACAGCCTCCCGACCTGCAGCTTCCCAGCAGTGCAGGAGCCACCCAGGCAACCCCCGGGCGCCTCCTCGAATGAACTGTGCTCTGTCGAGGCCCTGCTGGCTGGCAGTGGCCTAGGCCAGCCCGGGCCCTAGGGAGGCCTGGCTGAGCCTGGGCTGGGGCCCGCCCTAGCAGTGCCCAGGCCAAGCCTGGGACTGGAGGCCAGGCCACAGGCTCATTCCAGCTTGAGCCTGGTGCACAGAGCCTTCAGCTCGGACTTGCAGGGGGACTGCTCAGCACAGTGGCTTTGGCCTGCCATCCACGTTCCTCACTCGGGCCCTTCTGCCTGTCAGAGCCACACTCCCTCGAAGGGTGTTCCTGAGGCAGTTGGACAGTTGGGGAAGTGGAGGCTCTCCCAGCACGGGAGGCCCGCCTAGAGCATGGCTCTGGGTCCAAAGAGGACTCCCTGCACCTCAGGCACTGGCGAGAGATTTTGTGCACACAGGAGACCCTTGGCACACACAGCATTTCCCCAGGGAAAGCAGTGTGAGAACGAGCCCCTGCCAGGGCAGCACGGCCCTCTCCCACAGAAGCCCTCCATGCAACAGGCTGCCATGGACTTGGCTACAGGCCTTTGTGGCTGGAAAGACGGCAGCTCCTCTGGAGGCTCTGGGTCAGTGCGCACTCCCCTTCAGGTAAACGAGGCTCCTGGGGTGATGGCCTGCCCAAGAATGGCAAGCAGCCTGCCTCCTTTCAATGAGATGCACGTGGGGTGTGAGAGGCTTGGCAGCAGAGAAGAAGCAAGAGGGGCAGCCAGAGAGGGGCCTTGCATGCAGCTTGAAGGCCCCAGATCTCCTGCCTCCCAACCAGGGCATGCCGGCTCTGCCCCCCGGGCCCCATTCCCAGGTGGGCACCCAGCTTCAGGATCTGCCCTTTCCCAGCCATGAAACCACACCCAGGCCACACGCTGAGCCCTGCCAAGGGGGAACTTTGCTCCCCGCATGGGCTGGGTGGCACGACTGGGTTAGGGGAGCGAAGGCCCTAGGAGGCCTTCAGGGTGCTGCCCCAGCACAGCAGTGCTCAGGGAAAGGCACTCTGCTTTCTGTAGGCTGGATGCACACTGGGGTTGCTGCTTGAGGCAGAGACAGCTCCGCAGGGCGATCCATGGCTGAAGGCAAAGCAGAGAGGTTTTGGGTGGAGCGATGCACCATCTGCTGGCTGAGCAGCATGGGAGGAGAGGCCTCACTCCAAAGGAGTTCCTGAGGACATTTGCAAGCAGGAGGCCCTCTGGCTGCACAAGCTTGAGAGTCCTGCTTAGGACTTCCCTCTGGCAGCAGAGTGGGTGCCAAGGGCCTGGGGGTGGGAAAGTGCTCGGAAGCCCCAGGGGAGGCTCTGGGCCCCCAGTGCTCTCCGACGGCAAATGCTGCAGGCCCCAGCATCCACGAACTCCTCCAAGGCTTTGCAGTGGGAAAGCTGGCCATAGCAGAGGGCTCCCTGCCAGGTGCTGCAGGCCTTTGGGCATGGCTCAGCTGCAGCTTCCTTGCAGGCTGCTGGTCCAGGGGCGTGTGTCCCCTGGGCCAGAGTGCTGGAGGAGGAGCTCCTAGCAAGGGGAGAGCAAGCCCCTTGTTTCCTTGGCCTAGACTGGCCTGGGCACACAGAGGCCTGCCAGCAGTGAAGACAGGGCAGGCAGCAAGGGGGTGTGGCAGGCAGCGAAGAGGTGGCAGGAGTCCTGCTTGCAAGTGGGGTCAGGCCTGTCTTGTGCTCAGGCCCCAGGGGCCACGTGCACACACAGCCTCCGGACCTGCAGCTTCCCAGCAGTGCAGGAGCCACCCAGGCAACCCCCGGGGGCCTACTCGAATGAACTGTGCTGTGTCGAGGCCCTGCTGGCTGGTAGTGGCCTAGGCCAGCCCGGGCCCTAGGGAGGCCTTGCTGAGCCTGGGCTGGGGCCCGCCCTAGCAGTGCCCAGGCCAAGCCTGGGACTGGAGGCCAGGCCACAGGCTCATTCCAGCTTGAGCCTAGTGCACAGAGCCTTCAGCTAGGGCTTGCTGGGGGACTGCTCAGCACAGTGGCTATGGCCTGCCATCCACGTTCCTCACTCGGGCCCTTCTGCCTGTCAGAGCCACACTCCCTCGAAGGGTGTTCCTGAGGCAGTTGGACAGCTGGGGAAGTGGAGGCTCTCCCAGCACGGGAGGCCCGCCTAGAGCATGGCTCTGGGTCCAAAGAGGACTCCCTGCACCTCAGGCACTGGGGAGAGATTTTGTGCACACAGGAGACCCTGGCACACACAGCGTTTCCCCAGGGAAAGCAGTGTGAGAACGAGCCCCTGCCAGGGCAGCACGGCCCTCTCCCACAGAAGCCCTCCATGCAACAGGCTGCCATGGACTCGGCTACAGGCCTTTGTGGCTGGAGAGACAGCAGCTCCTCTGGAGGCTCTGGGTCAGTGCGCACTCCCCTTCGGGTCAACGAGGCTCCTGGGGTGATGGCCTGCCCAAGAATGGCAAGCAGCCTGCCTCCTTTCAATGAGACGCACGTGGGGTGTGAGAGGCTTGGCAGCAGAGAAGAAGCAAGAGGGGCAGCCAGAGAGGGGCCTTGCATGCAGCTTGAAGGCCCCAGATCTCCTGCCTCCCAACCAGGGCATGCCGGCTCTGCCCCCCGGGCCCCATTCCCAGGTGGGCACCCAGCTTCAGGATCTGCCCTTTCCCAGCCATGAAACCACACCCAGGCCACACGCTGAGCCCTGCCAAGGGGGAACTTTGCTCCCCGCATGGGCTGGGTGGCACGACTGGGTTAGGGGAGCGAAGGCCCTAGGAGGCCTTCAGGGGGCTGCCCCAGCACAGCAGTGCTCAGGCAAAGGCACTCTGCTTTCTGTAGGCTGGATGCACACTGGAGTTGCTGCTTGAGGCCGAGAGAGCTCAGCAGGGCGATCCATGGCTGAAGGCAAAGCAGAGAGGTTTTGGGTGGAGCGATGGCACCATCTGCTGGCTGAGCAGCATGGGAGGAGAGGCCTCACTCCAAAGGAGTTCCTGAGGACATTTGCAAGCAGGAGGCCCTCTGGCTGCACAAGCTCGAGAGTCCTGCTTAGGACTTCCCTCTGGCAGCAGAGTGGGGGCCAAGGGCCTGGGGGTGGGAAAGTGCTCGGAAGCCCCAGGGGAGGCTCTGGGCCCCCAGTGCTCTCCGACGGCAAACGCTTCAGGCCACAACATCCACGAACTCCTCCAAGGCTTTGCAGTGGGAAAGCTGGCCATAGCAGAGGGCTCCCTGCCAGGTTCTGCAGGCCTTTGGGCATGGCTCAGCTGCAGCTTCCTTGCAGGCTGCTGGTCCAGGGGCGTGTGTCCCCTGGGCCAGAGTGCTGGAGGAGGAGCTCCTAGCAAGGGGAGAGCAAGCCCCTTGTTTCCTTGGCCTAGACTGGCCAGGGCACACAGAGGCCTGCCAGCAGTGAAGACAGGGCAGGCAGCAAGGGGGTGTGGCAGGCAGCGAAGAGGTGGCAGGAGTCCTTCTTGCAAGTGGGGTCAGGCCTGTCTTGTGCTCAGGCCCCAGTGGCAACGTGCACACACAGCCTCCGGACCTGCAGCTTCCCAGCAGTGCAGGAGCCACCCAGGCAACCCCCGGGGGCCTACTCGAATGAACTGTGCTCTGTCGACGCCCTGCTGGCTGGCAGTGGCCTAGGCCAGCCCAGGCCCTAGGGTTGCCTGGCTGAGCCTGGGCTGGGGGCCGCCCTAGCAGTGCCCAGGCCAAGCCTGGGACTGGAGGCCAGGCCACAGGCTCATTCCAGCTTGAGCCTGGTGCACAGAGCCTTCAGCTCGGACCTGCAGGGGGACTGCTCAGCACAGTGGCTTTGGCCTGCCATCCACGTTCCTCACTCGGGCCCTTCTGCCTGTCAGAGCCACACTCCCTCGAAGGGTGTTCCTGAGGCAGTTGGACAGTTGGGGAAGTGGAGGCTCTCCCAGCACGGGAGGCCCGCCTAGAGCATGGCTCTGGGTCCAAAGAGGACTCCCTGCACCTCAGGCACTGGGTAGAGATTTTGTGCACACAAGAGACCCTTGGCACACACAGCGTTTCCCCATGGAAAGCAGTGTGAGAACGAGCCCCTGACAGGGCAGCACGGCCCTCTCCCACAGAAGCCCTCCATGCAACAGGCTGCCATGGACTCGGCTACAGGCCTTTGTGGCTGGAGAGACGGCAGCTCCTCTGGAGGCTCTGGGTCAGTGCGCACTCCCCTTCAGGTAAACGAGGCTCCTGGGGTGATTGCCTGCCCAAGAATGGCAAGCAGCCTGCCTCCTTTCAATGAGACGCACGTGGGGTGTGAGAGGCTTGGCAGCAGAGAAGAAGCAAGAGGGGCAGCCAGAGAGGGGCCTTGCATGCAGCTTGAAGGCCCCAGATCTCCTGCCTCCCAACCAGGGCATGCCGGCTCTGCCCCCCGGGCCCCATTCCCAGGTGGGCACCCAGCTTCAGGATCTGCCCTTTCCCAGCCATGAAACCACACCCAGGCCACACGCTGAGCCCTGCCAAGGGGGAACTTTGCTCCCCGCATGGGCTGGGTGGCACGACTGGGTTAGGGGAGCGAAGGCCCTAGGAGGCCTTCAGGGTGCTGCCCCAGCACAGCAGTGCTCAGGCAAAGGCACTCTGCTTTCTGTAGCCTGGATGCACACTGGGGTTGCTGCTTGAGGCAGAGACAGCTCCGCAGGGCGATCCATGGCTGAAGGCAAAGCAGAGAGGTTTTGGGTGGAGCGATGCACCATCTGCTGGCTGAGCAGCATGGGAGGAGAGGCCTCACTCCAAAGGAGTTCCTGAGGACATTTGCAAGCAGGAGGCCCTCTGGCTGCACAAGCTCGAGAGTCCTGCTTAGGACTTCCCTCTGGCAGCAGAGTGGGTGCCAAGGGCCTGCGGGTGGGAAAGTGCTCGGAAGCCCCAGGGGAGGCTCTGGGCCCCCAGTGCTGTCTGACGGCAAACGATGCAGGCCCCAGCATCCACGAACTCCTCCAAGGCTTTGCAGTGGGAAAGCTGGCCATAGCAGAGGGCTCCCTGCCAGGTGCTGCAGGCCTTTGGGCATGGCTCAGCTGCAGCTTCCTTGCAGGCTGCTGGTCCAAGGGCGTGTGTCCCCTGGGCCAGAGTGCTGGAGGAGGAGCTCCTAGCAAGGGGAGAGCAAGCCCCTTGTTTCCTTGGCCTAGACTGGCCTGGGCACACAGAGGCCTGCCAGCAGTGAAGACAGGGCAGGCAGCAAGGGGGTGTGGCAGGCAGCGAAGAGGTGGCAGGAGTCCTGCTTGCAAGTGGGGTCAGGCCTGTCTTGTGCTCAGGCCCCAGGGGCCACGTGCACACACAGCCTCCGGACCTGCAGCTTCCCAGCAGTGCAGGAGCCACCCAGGCAACCCCCGGGGGCCTACTCGAATGAACTGTGCTCTGTCGACGCCCTGCTGGCTGGCAGTGGCCTAGGCCAGCCCAGGCCCTAGGGTTGCCTGGCTGAGCCTGGGCTGGGGGCCGCCCTAGCAGTGCCCAGGCCAAGCCTGGGACTGGAGGCCAGGCCACAGGCTCATTCCAGCTTGAGCCTGGTGCTCAGAGCCTTCAGCTCGGACCTGCAGGGGGACTGCTCAGCACAGTGGCTTTGGCCTGCCATCCACGTTCCTCACTCGGGCCCTTCTGCCTGTCAGAGCCACACTCCCTCGAAGGGTGTTCCTGAGGCAGTTGGACAGTTGGGGAAGTGGAGGCTCTCCCAGCACGGGAGGCCCGCCTAGAGCATGGCTCTGGGTCCAAAGAGGACTCCCTGCACCTCAGGCACTGGGGAGAGATTTTGTGCACACAGGAGACCCTTGGCACACACAGCGTTTCCCCACGGAAAGCAGTGTGAGAACGAGCCCCTGCCAGGGCAGCACGGCCCTCTCCCACAGAAGCCCTCCATGCAACAGGCTGCCATGGACTCGGCTACAGGCCTTTGTGGCTGGAGAGACGGCAGCTCCTCTGGAGGCTCTGGGTCAGTGCGCACTCCCCTTCAGGTCAACGAGGCTCCTGGGGTGATTGCCTGCCCAAGAATGGCAAGCAGCCTGCCTCCTTTCAATGAGACGCACGTGGGGTGTGAGAGGCTTGGCAGCAGAGAAGAAGCAAGAGGGGCAGCCAGAGAGGGGCCTTGCATGCAGCTTGAAGGCCCCAGATCTCCTGCCTCCCAACCAGGGCATGCCGGCTCTGCCCCCCGGGCCCCATTCCCAGGTGGGCACCCAGCTTCAGGATCTGCCCTTTCCCAGCCATGAAACCACACCCAGGCCACACGCTGAGCCCTGCCAAGGGGGAACTTTGCTCCCCGCATGGGCTGGGTGGCACGACTGGGTTAGGGGAGCGAAGGCCCTAGGAGGCCTTCAGGGTGCTGCCCCAGCACAGCAGTGCTCAGGCAAAGGCACTCTGCTTTCTGTAGCCTGGATGCACACTGGGGTTGCTGCTTGAGGCAGAGACAGCTCCGCAGGGCGATCCATGGCTGAAGGCAAAGCAGAGAGGTTTTGGGTGGAGCGATGCACCATCTGCTGGCTGAGCAGCATGGGAGGAGAGGCCTCACTCCAAAGGAGTTCCTGAGGACATTTGCAAGCAGGAGGCCCTCTGGCTGCACAAGCTCGAGAGTCCTGCTTAGGACTTCCCTCTGGCAGCAGAGTGGGTGCCAAGGGCCTGCGGGTGGGAAAGTGCTCGGAAGCCCCAGGGGAGGCTCTGGGCCCCCAGTGCTGTCTGACGGCAAACGCTGCAGGCCCCAGCATCCACGAACTCCTCCAAGGCTTTGCAGTGGGAAAGCTGGCCATAGCAGAGGGCTCCCTGCCAGGTGCTGCAGGCCTTTGGGCATGGCTCAGCTGCAGCTTCCTTGCAGGCTGCTGGTCCAGGGGCGTGTGTCCCCTGGGCCAGAGTGCTGGAGGAGGAGCTCCTAGCAAGGGGAGAGCAAGCCCCTTGTTTCCTTGGCCTAGACTGGCCTGGGCACACAGAGGCCTGCCAGCAGTGAAGACAGGGCAGGCAGCAAGGGGGTGTGGCAGGCAGCGAAGAGGTGGCAGGAGTCCTGCTTGCAAGTGGGGTCAGGCCTGTCTTGTGCTCAGGCCCCAGGGGCCACGTGCACACACAGCCTCCGGACCTGCAGCTTCCCAGCAGTGCAGGAGCCACCCAGGCAACCCCCGGGGGCCTACTCGAATGAACTGTGCTCTGTCGACGCCCTGCTGGCTGGCAGTGGCCTAGGCCAGCCCAGGCCCTAGGGAGGCCTGGCTGAGCCTGGGCTGGGGCCCGCCCTAGCAGTGCCCAGGCCAAGCCTGGGACTGGAGGCCAGGCCACAGGCTCATTCCAGCTTGAGCCTGGTGCACAGAGCCTTCAGCTCGGACTTGCAGGGGGACTGCTCAGCACAGTGGCTTTGGCCTGCCATCCACGTTCCTCACTCGGGCCCTTCTGCCTGTCAGAGCCACACTCCCTCGAAGGGTGTTCCTGAGGCAGTTGGACAGTTGGGGAAGTGGAGGCTCTCCCAGCACGGGAGGCCCGCCTAGAGCATGGCTCTGGGTCCAAAGAGGACTCCCTGCACCTCAGGCACTGGCGAGAGATTTTGTGCACACAGGAGACCCTTGGCACACACAGCATTTCCCCAGGGAAAGCAGTGTGAGAACGAGCCCCTGCCAGGGCAGCACGGCCCTCTCCCACAGAAGCCCTCCATGCAACAGGCTGCCATGGACTCGGCTACAGGCCTTTGTGGCTGGAGAGACAGCAGCTCCTCTGGAGGCTCTGGGTCAGTGTGCACTCCCCTTCGGGTCAACGAGGCTCCTGGGGTGATGGCCTGCCCAAGAATGGCAAGCAGCCTGCCTCCTTTCAATGAGACGCACGTGGGGTGTGAGAGGCTTGGCAGCAGAGAAGAAGCAAGAGGGGCAGCCAGAGAGGGGCCTTGCATGCAGCTTGAAGGCCCCAGATCTCCTGCCTCCCAACCAGGGCATGCCGGCTCTGCCCCCCGGGCCCCATTCCCAGGTGGGCACCCAGCTTCAGGATCTGCCCTTTCCCAGCCATGAAACCACACCCAGGCCACACGCTGAGCCCTGCCAAGGGGGAACTTTGCTCCCCGCATGGGCTGGGTGGCACGACTGGGTTAGGAGAGTGAAGGCCCTAGGAGGCCTTCAGGGTGCTGCCCCAGCACAGCAGTGCTCAGGCAAAGGCACTCTGCTTTCTGTAGGCTGGATGCACACTGGAGTTGCTGCTTGAGGCCGAGAGAGCTCAGCAGGGCGATCCATGGCTGAAGGCAAAGCAGAGAGGTTTTGGGTGGAGCGATGGCACCATCTGCTGGCTGAGCAGCATGGGAGGAGAGGCCTCACTCCAAAGGAGTTCCTGAGGACATTTGCAAGCAGGAGGCCCTCTGGCTGCACAAGCTTGAGAGTCCTGCTTAGGACTTCCCTCTGGCAGCAGAGTGGGTGCCAAGGGCCTGGGGGTGGGAAAGTGCTCGGAAGCCCCAGGGGAGGCTCTGGGCCCCCAGTGCTCTCCGACGGCAAACGCTGCAGGATCCAGCATCCACGAACTCCTCCAAGGCTTTGCAGTGGGAAAGCTGGCCATAGCAGAGGGCTCCCTGCCAGGTGCTGCAGGCCTTTGGGCATGGCTCAGCTGCAGCTTCCTTGCAGGCTGCTGGTCCAGGGGCGTGTGTCCCCTGGGCCAGAGTGCTGGAGGAGGAGCTCCTAGCAAGGGGAGAGCAAGCCCCTTGTTTCCTTGGCCTAGACTGGCCTGGGCACACAGAGGCCTGCCAGCAGTGAAGACAGGGCAGGCAGCAAGGGGGTGTGGCAGGCAGCGAAGAGGTGGCAGGAGTCCTGCTTGCAAGTGGGGTCAGGCCTGTCTTGTGCTCAGGCCCCAGGGGCCACGTGCACACACAGCCTCCGGACCTGCAGCTTCCCAGCAGTGCAGGAGCCACCCAGGCAACCCCCGGGGGCCTACTCGAATGAACTGTGCTCTGTCGACGCCCTGCTGGCTGGCAGTGGCCTAGGCCAGCCCAGGCCCTAGGGAGGCCTGGCTGAGCCTGGGCTGGGGCCTGCCGTAGCAGTGCCCAGGCCAAGCCTGGGACTGGAGGCCAGGCCACAGGCTCATTCCAGCTTGAGCCTGGTGCACAGAGCCTTCAGCTCGGACTTGCAGGGGGACTGCTCAGCACAGTGGCTTTGGCCTGCCATCCACGTTCCTCACTCGGGCCCTTCTGCCTGTCAGAGCCACACTCCCTCGAAGGGTGTTCCTGAGGCAGTTGGACAGTTGGGGAAGTGGAGGCTCTCCCAGCACGGGAGGCCCGCCTAGAGCATGGCTCTGGGTCCAAAGAGGACTCCCTGCACCTCAGGCACTGGCGAGAGATTTTGTGCACACAGGAGACCCTTGGCACACACAGCATTTCCCCAAGGAAAGCAGTGTGAGAACGAGCCCCTGCCAGGGCAGCACGGCCCTCTCCCACAGAAGCCCTCCATGCAACAGGCTGCCATGGACTCGGCTACAGGCCTTTGTGGCTGGAGAGACAGCAGCTCCTCTGGAGGCTCTGGATCAGTGTGCACTCCCCTTCGGGTCAACGAGGCTCCTGGGGTGATGGCCTGCCCAAGAATGGCAAGCAGCCTGCCTCCTTTCAATGAGACGCACGTGGGGTGTGAGAGGCTTGGCAGCAGAGAAGAAGCAAGAGGGGCAGCCAGAGAGGGGCCTTGCATGCAGCTTGAAGGCCCCAGATCTCCTGCCTCCCAACCAGGGCATGCCGGCTCTGCCCCCCGGGCCCCATTCCCAGGTGGGCACCCAGCTTCAGGATCTGCCCTTTCCCAGCCATGAAACCACACCCAGGCCACACGCTGAGCCCTGCCAAGGGGGAACTTTGCTCCCCGCATGGGCTTGGTGGCACGACTGGGTTAGGAGAGTGAAGGCCCTAGGAGGCCTTCAGGGTGCTGCCCCAGCACAGCAGTGCTCAGGCAAAGGCACTCTGCTTTCTGTAGGCTGGATGCACACTGGAGTTGCTGCTTGAGGCAGAGAGAGCTCAGCAGGGCGATCCATGGCTGAAGGCAAAGCAGAGAGGTTTTGGGTGGAGCGATGGCACCATCTGCTGGCTGAGCAGCATGGGAGGAGAGGCCTCACTCCAAAGGAGTTCCTGAGGACATTTGCAAGCAGGAGGCCCTCTGGCTGCACAAGCTCGAGAGTCCTGCTTAGGACTTCCCTCTGGCAGCAGAGTGGGTGCCAAGGGCCTGGGGGTGGGAAAGTGCTCGGAAGCCCCAGGGGAGGCTCTGGGCCCCCAGTGCTCTCCGGCGGCAAACGCTGCAGGCCGCAACATCCACGAACTCCTCCAAGGCTTTGCAGTGGGAAAGCTGGCCATAGCAGAGGGCTCCCTGCCAGGTGCTGCAGGCCTTTGGGCATGGCTCAGCTGCAGCTTCCTTGCAGGCTGCTGGTCCAGGGGCGTGTGTCCCCTGGGCCAGAGTGCTGGAGGAGGAGCTCCTAGCAAGGGGAGAGCAAGCCCCTTGTTTCCTTGGCCTAGACTGGCCAGGGCACACAGAGGCCTGCCAGCAGTGAAGACAGGGCAGGCAGCAAGGGGGTGTGGCAGGCAGCGAAGAGGTGGCAGGAGTCCTTCTTGCAAGTGGGGTCAGGCCTGTCTTGTGCTCAGGCCCCAGTGGCAACGTGCACACACAGCCTCCGGACCTGCAGCTTCCCAGCAGTGCAGGAGCCACCCAGGCAACCCCCGGGGGCCTACTCGAATGAACTGTGCTCTGTCGAGGCCCTGCTGGCTGGCAGTGGCCTAGGCCAGCCCAGGCCCTAGGGTTGCCTGGCTGAGCCTGGGCTGGGGGCCGCCCTAGCAGTGCCCAGGCCAAGCCTGGGACTGGAGGCCAGGCCACAGGCTCATTCCAGCTTGAGCCTGGTGCACAGAGCCTTCAGCTCGGGCCTGCAGGGGGACTGCTCAGCACAGTGGCTTTGGCCTGCCATCCACGTTCCTCACTCGGGCCCTTCTGCCTGTCAGAGCCACACTCCCTCGAAGGGTGTTCCTGAGGCAGTTGGACAGTTGGGGAAGTGGAGGCTCTCCCAGCACGGGAGGCCCGCCTAGAGCATGGCTCTGGGTCCAAAGAGGACTCCCTGCACCTCAGGCACTGGGGAGAGATTTTGTGCACACAGGAGACCCTTGGCACACACAGCGTTTCCCCATGGAAAGCAGTGTGAGAACGAGCCCCTGCCAGGGCAGCACGGCCCTCTCCCACAGAAGCCCTCCATGCAACAGGCTGCCACGGACTCGGCTACAGGCCTTTGTGGCTGGAGAGACGGCAGCTCCTCTGGAGGCTCTGGGTCAGTGCGCACTCCCCTTCAGGTAAACGAGGCTCCTGGGGTGATTGCCTGCCCAAGAATGGCAAGCAGCCTGCCTCCTTTCAATGAGACGCACGTGGGGTGTGAGAGGCTTGGCAGCAGAGAAGAAGCAAGAGGGGCAGCCAGAGAGGGGCCTTGCATGCAGCTTGAAGGCCCCAGATCTCCTGCCTCCCAACCAGGGCATGCCGGCTCTGCCCCCCGGGCCCCATTCCCAGGTGGGCACCCAGCTTCAGGATCTGCCCTTTCCCAGCCATGAAACCACACCCAGGCCACACGCTGAGCCCTGCCAAGGGGGAACTTTGCTCCCCGCATGGGCTGGGTGGCACGACTGGGTTAGGGGAGCGAAGGCCCTAGGAGGCCTTCAGGGTGCTGCCCCAGCACAGCAGTGCTCAGGCAAAGGCACTCTGCTTTCTGTAGGCTGGATGCACACTGGGGTTGCTGCTTGAGGCAGAGACAGCTCCGCAGGGCGATCCATGGCTGAAGGCAAAGCAGAGAGGTTTTGGGTGGAGCGATGCACCATCTGCTGGCTGAGCAGCATGGGAGGAGAGGCCTCACTCCAAAGGAGTTCCTGAGGACATTTGCAAGCAGGAGGCCCTCTGGCTGCACAAGCTCGAGAGTCCTGCTTAGGACTTCCCTCTGGCAGCAGAGTGGGTGCCAAGGGCCTGCGGGTGGGAAAGTGCTCGGAAGCCCCAGGGGAGGCTCTGGGCCCCCAGTGCTGTCTGACGGCAAACGATGCAGGCCCCAGCATCCACGAACTCCTCCAAGGCTTTGCAGTGGGAAAGCTGGCCATAGCAGAGGGCTCCCTGCCAGGTGCTGCAGGCCTTTGGGCATGGCTCAGCTGCAGCTTCCTTGCAGGCTGCTGGTCCAGGGGCGTGTGTCCCCTGGGCCAGAGTGCTGGAGGAGGAGCTCCTAGCAAGGGGAGAGCAAGCCCCTTGTTTCCTTGGCCTAGACTGGCCTGGGCACACAGAGGCCTGCCAGCAGTGAAGACAGGGCAGGCAACAAGGGGGTGTGGCAGGCAGCGAAGAGGTGGCAGGAGTCCTGCTTGCAAGTGGGGTCAGGCCTGTCTTGTGCTCAGGCCCCAGGGGCCACGTGCACACACAGCCTCCGGACCTGCAGCTTCCCAGCAGTGCAGGAGCCACCCAGGCAACCCCCGGGGGCCTACTCGAATGAACTGTGCTCTGTCGACGCCCTGCTGGCTGGCAGTGGCCTAGGCCAGCCCAGGCCCTAGGGAGGCCTGGCTGAGCCTGGGCTGGGGCCCGCCCTAGCAGTGCCCAGGCCAAGCCTGGGACTGGAGGCCAGGCCACAGGCTCATTCCAGCTTGAGCCTGGTGCACAGAGCCTTCAGCTCGGACTTGCAGGGGGACTGCTCAGCACAGTGGCTTTGGCCTGCCATCCACGTTCCTCACTCGGGCCCTTCTGCCTGTCAGAGCCACACTCCCTCGAAGGGTGTTCCTGAGGCAGTTGGACAGTTGGGGAAGTGGAGGCTCTCCCAGCACGGGAGGCCCGCCTAGAGCATGGCTCTGGGTCCAAAGAGGACTCCCTGCACCTCAGGCACTGGCGAGAGATTTTGTGCACACAGGAGACCCTTGGCACACACAGCATTTCCCCAGGGAAAGCAGTGTGAGAACGAGCCCCTGCCAGGGCAGCACGGCCCTCTCCCACAGAAGCCCTCCATGCAACAGGCTGCCATGGACTCGGCTACAGGCCTTTGTGGCTGGAGAGACGGCAGCTCCTCTGGAGGCTCTGGGTCAGTGCGCACTCCCCTTCGGGTCAACGAGGCTCCTGGGCTGATTGCCTGCCCAAGAATGGCAAGCAGCCTGCCTCCTTTCAATGAGACGCACGTGGGGTGTGAGAGGCTTGGCAGCAGAGAAGAAGCAAGAGGGGCAGCCAGAGAGGGGCCTTGCATGCAGCTTGAAGGCCCCAGATCTCCTGCCTCCCAACCAGGGCATGCCGGCTCTGCCCCCGGGGCCCCATTCCCAGCTGGGCACCCAGCTTCAGGATCTGCCCTTTCCCAGCCATGAAACCACACCCAGGCCACACGCTGAGCCCTGCCAAGGGGGAACTTTGCTCCCCACATGGGCTGGGTGGCACAACTGGGTTAGGGGAGCGAAGGCCCTAGGAGGCCTTCAGGGTGCTGCCCCAGCACAGCAGTGCTCAGGCAAAGGCACTCTGCTTTCTGTAGGCTGGATGCACACTGGAGTTGCTGCTTGAGGCAGAGAGAGCTCAGCAGGGCGATCCATGGCTGAAGGCAAAGCAGAGAGGTTTTGGGTGGAGCGATGGCACCATCTGCTGGCTGAGCAGCATGGGAGGAGAGGCCTCACTCCAAAGGAGTTCCTGAGGACATTTGCAAGCAGGAGGCCCTCTGGCTGCACAAGCTCGAGAGTCCTGCTTAGGACTTCCCTCTGGCAGCAGAGTGGGTGCCAAGGGCCTGGGGGTGGGAAAGTGCTCGGAAGCCCCAGGGGAGGCTCTGGGCCCCCAGTGCTCTGCGACGGCAAACGCTGCAGGCCCCAGCATCCACGAACTCCTCCAAGGCTTTGCAGTGGGAAAGCTGGCCATAGCAGAGAGCTCCCTGCCAGGTGCTGCAGGCCTTTGGGCATGGCTCAGCTGCAGCTTCCTTGCAGGCTGCTGGTCCAGGGGCGTGTGTCCCCTGGGCCAGAGTGCTGGAGGAGGAGCTCCTAGCAAGGGGAGAGCAAGCCCCTTGTTTCCTTGGCCTAGACTGGCCTGGGCACACAGAGGCCTGCCAGCAGTGAAGACAGGGCAGGCAGCAAGGGGGTGTGGCAGGCAGCGAAGAGGTGGCAGGAGTCCTGCTTGCAAGTGGGGTCAGGCCTGTCTTGTGCTCAGGCCCCAGTGGCCACGTGCACACACAGCCTCCCGACCTGCAGCTTCCCAGCAGTGCAGGAGCCACCCAGGCAACCCCCGGGGGCCTACTCGAATGAACTGTGCTCTGTCGACGCCCTGCTGGCTGGCAGTGGCCTAGGCCAGCCCGGGCCCTAGGGAGGCCTGGCTGAGCCTGGGCTGGGGCCCGCCCTAGCAGTGCCCAGGCCAAGCCTGGGACTGGAGGCCAGGCCACAGGCTCATTCCAGCTTGAGCCTGGTGCACAGAGCCTTCAGCTCGGACTTGCAGGGGGACTGCTCAGCACAGGGGCTTTGGCCTGCCATCCACGTTCCTCACTCGGGCCCTTCTGCCTGTCAGAGCCACACTCCCTCGAAGGGTGTTCCTGAGGCAGTTGGACAGTTGGGGAAGTGGAGGCTCTCCCAGCACGGGAGGCCCGCCTAGAGCATGGCTCTGGGTCCAAAGAGGACTCCCTGCACCTCAGGCACTGGCGAGAGATTTTGTGCACACAGGAGACCCTTGGCACACACAGCGTTTCCCCATGGAAAGCAGTGTGAGAACGAGCCCCTGCCAGGGCAGCACGGCCCTCTCCCACGGAAGCCCTCCATGCAACAGGCTGCCATGGACTCGGCTACAGGCCTTTGGGGCTGCAGAGACGGCAGCTCCTCTGGAGGCTCTGGGTCAGTGCGCACTCCCCTTCGGGTCAACGAGGCTCCTGGGGTGATAGCCTGCCCAAGAATGGCAAGCAGCCTGCCTCCTTTCAATGAGACGCACGTGGGGTGTGAGAGGCTTGGCAGCAGAGAAGAAGCAAGAGGGGCAGCCAGAGAGGGGCCTTGCATGCAGCTTGAAGGCCCCAGATCTCCTGCCTCCCAACCAGGGCATGCCGGCTCTGCCCCCCGGGCCCCATTCCCAGGTGGGCACCCAGCTTCAGGATCTGCCCTTTCCCAGCCATGAAACCACACCCAGGCCACACGCTGAGCCCTGCCAAGGGGGAACTTTGCTCCCCGCATGGGCTGGGTGGCACGACTGGGTTAGGGGAGCGAAGGCCCTAGGAGGCCTTCAGGGTGCTGCCCCAGCACAGCAGTGCTCAGGCGAAGGCACTCTGCTTTCTGTAGGCTGCATGCACACTGGAGTTGCTGCTTGAGGCAGAGAGAGCTCAGCAGGGCGATCCATGGCTGAAGGCAAAGCAGAGAGGTTTTGGGTGGAGCGATGGCACCATCTGCTGGCTGAGCAGCATGGGAGGAGAGGCCTCACTCCAAAGGAGTTCCTGAGGACATTTGCAAGCAGGAGGCCCTCTGGCTGCACAAGCTCGAGAGTCCTGCTTAGGACTTCCCTCTGGCAGCAGAGTGGGTGCCAAGGGCCTGCGGGTGGGAAAGTGCTCGGAAGCCCCAGGGGAGGCTCTAGGCCCCCAGTGCTCTCCGACGGCAAACGCTGCAGGCCCCAGCATCCACGAACTCCTCCAAGGCTTTGCAGTGGGAAAGCTGGCCATAGCAGAGGGCTCCCTGCCAGGTGCTGCAGGCCTTTGGGCATGGCTCAGCTGCAGCTTCCTTGCAGGCTGCTGGTCCAGTGGCGTGTGTCCCCTGGGCCAGAGTGCTGGAGGAGGAGCTCCTAGCAAGGGGAGAGCAAGCCCCTTGTTTCCATGGCCTAGACTGGCCTGGGCACACAGAGGCCTGCCAGCAGTGAAGACAGGGCAGGCAGCAAGGGGGTGTGGCAGGCAGTGAAGAGGTGGCAGGAGTCCTGCTTGCAAGTGGGGTCAGGCCTGTCTTGTGCTCAGGCCCCAGTGGCCACGTGCACACACAGCCTCCGGACCTGCAGCTTCCCAGCAGTGCAGGAGCCACCCAGGCAACCCCCGGGGGCCTACTCGAATGAACTGTGCTCTGTCGAGGCCCTGCTGGCTGGCAGTGGCCTAGGCCAGCCCGGGCCCTAGGGAGGCCTGGCTGAGCCTGGGCTGGGGCCCGCCCTAGCAGTGCCCAGGCCAAGCCTGGGACTGGAGGCCAGGCCACAGGCTCATTCCAGCTTGAGCCTGGTGCACAGAGCCTTCAGCTCGGACTTGCAGGGGGACTGCTCAGCACAGTGGCTTTGGCCTGCCATCCACGTTCCTCACTCGGGCCCTTCTGCCTGTCAGAGCCACACTCGCTCGAAGGGTGTTCCTGAGGCAGTTGGACAGTTGGGGAAGTGGAGGCTCTCCCAGCACGGGAGGCCCGCCTAGAGCATGGCTCTGGGTCCAAAGAGGACTCCCTGCACCTCAGGCACTGGGGAGAGATTTTGTGCACACAGGAGACCCTTGGCACACACAGCGTTTCCCCACGGAAAGCAGTGTGAGAACGAGCCCCTGCCAGGGCAGCACGGCCCTCTCCCACAGAAGCCCTCCATGCAACAGGCTGCCATGGACTCGGCTACAGGCCTTTGGGGCTGGAGAGACGGCAGCTCCTCTGGAGGCTCTGGGTCAGTGCGCACTCCCGTTCGGGTCAACGAGGCTCCTGGGGTGATTGCCTGCCCAAGAATGGCAAGCAGCCTGCCTCCTTTCAATGAGACGCACGTGGGGTGTGAGAGGCTTGGCAGCAGAGAAGAAGCAAGGGGGCAGCCAGAGAGGGGCCTTGCATGCAGCTTGAAGGCCCCAGATCTCCTGCCTCCCAACCAGGGCATGCCGGCTCTGGCCCCCGGGCCCCATTCCCAGGTGGGCACCCAGCTTCAGGATCTGCCCTTTCCCAGCCATGAAACCACACCCAGGCCACATGCTGAGCCCTGCCAAGGGGGAACTTTGCTCCCCGCATGGGCTGGGTGGCACGACTGGGTTAGGGGAGCGAAGGCCCTAGGAGGCCTTCAGGATGCTGCCCCCGCACAGCAGTGCTCAGGCAAAGGCACTCTGCTTTCTGTAGGCTGGATGCACACTGGAGTTGCTGCTTGAGGCAGAGAGAGCTCAGCAGGGCGATCCATGGCTGAAGGCAAAGCAGAGAGGTTTTGGGTGGAGCGATGGCACCATCTGCTGGCTGAGCAGCATGGGAGGAGAGGCCTCACTCCAAAGGAGTTCCTGAGGACATTTGCAAGCAGGAGGCCCTCTGGCTGCACAAGCTCGAGAGTCCTGCTTAGGACTTCCCTCTGGCAGCAGAGTGGGTGCCAAGGGCCTGGGGGTGGGAAAGTGCTCGGAAGCCCCAGGGGAGGCTCTGGGCCCCCAGTGCTCTGCGACGGCAAACGCTGCAGGCCCCAGCATCCACGAACTCCTCCAAGGCTTTGCAGTGGGAAAGCTGGCCATAGCAGAGGGCTCCCTGCCAGGTGCTGCAGGCCTTTGGGCATGGCTCAGCTGCAGCTTCCTTGCAGGCTGCTGGTCCAGGGGCGTGTGTCCCCTGGGCCAGAGTGCTGGAGGAGGAGCTCCTAGCAAGGGGAGAGCAAGCCCCTTGTTTCCTTGGCCTAGACTGGCCTGGGCACACAGAGGCCTGCCAGCAGTGAAGACAGGGCAGGCAGCAAGGGGGTGTGGCAGGCAGCGAAGAGGTGGCAGGAGTCCTGCTTGCAAGTGGGGTCAGGCCTGTCTTGTGCTTAGGCCCCAGTGGCCACGTGCACACACAGCCTCCGGACCTGCAGCTTCCCAGCAGTGCAGGAGCCACCCAGGCAACCCCCGGGGGCCTACTCGAATGAACTGTGCTCTGTCAAGGCCCTGCTGCCTGGCAGTGGCCTAGGCCAGCCCGGGCCCTAGGGAGGCCTGGCTGAGCCTGGGCTGGGGCCCGCCCTAGCAGTGCCCAGGCCAAGCCTGGGACTGGAGGCCAGGCCACAGGCTCATTCCAGCTTGAGCCTGGTGCACAGATCCTTCAGCTCGGACTTGCAGGGGGACTGCTCAGCACAGTGGCTTTGGCCTGCCATCCACGTTCCTCACTCGGGCCCTTCTGCCTGTCAGAGCCACACTCCCTCGAAGGGTGTTCCTGAGGCAGTTGGACAGTTGGGGAAGTGGAGGCTCTCCCAGCACGGGAGGCCCGCCTAGAGCATGGCTCTGGGTCCAAAGAGGACTCCCTGCACCTCAGGCACTGGGGAGAGATTTTGTGCACACAGGAGACCCTTGGCACACACAGCGTTTCCCCACGGAAAGCAGTGTGAGAACGAGCCCCTGCCAGGGCAGCACGGCCCTCTCCCACAGAAGCCCTCCATGCAACAGGCTGCCATGGACTCGGCTACAGGCCTTTGGGGCTGCAGAGACGGCAGCTCCTCTGGAGGCCTTGGGTCAGTGCGCACTCCCCTTCGGGTCAACGAGGCTCCTGGGGTGATTGCCTGCCCAAGAATGGCAAGCAGCCTGCCTCCTTTCAATGAGACGCACGTGGGGTGTGAGAGGCTTGGCAGCAGAGAAGAAGCAAGAGGGGCAGCCAGAGAGGGGCCTTGCATGCAGCTTGAAGGCCCCAGATCTCCTGCCTCCCAACCAGGGCATGCCGGCTCTGCCCCCGGGGCCCCATTCCCAGGTGGGCACCCAGCTTCAGGATCTGCCCTTTCCCAGCCATGAAACCACACCCAGGCCACACGCTGAGCCCTGCCAAGGGGGAACTTTGCTCCCCGCAAGGGCTGGGTGGCACGACTGGGTTAGGGGAGCGAAGGCCCTAGGAGGCCTTCAGGGTGCTGCCCCAGCACAGCAGTGCTCAGGCGAAGGCACTCTGCTTTCTGTAGGCTGGATGCACACTGGAGTTGCTGCTTGAGGCAGAGAGAGCTCAGCAGGGCGATCCATGGCTGAAGGCAAAGCAGAGAGGTTTTGGGTGGAGCGATGGCACCATCTGCTGGCTGAGCAGCATGGGAGGAGAGGCCTCACTCCAAAGGAGTTCCTGAGGACATTTGCAAGCAGGAGGCCCTCTGGCTGCACAAGCTCGAGAGTCCTGCTTAGGACTTCCCTCTGGCAGCAGAGTGGGTGCCAAGGGCCTGGGGGTGGGAAAGTGCTCGGAAGCCCCAGGGGAGGCTCTGGGCCCCCAGTGCTCTGCGACGGCAAACGCTGCAGGCCCCAGCATCCACGAACTCCTCCAAGGCTTTGCAGTGGGAAAGCTGGCCATAGCAGAGGGCTCCCTGCCAGGTGCTGCAGGCCTTTGGGCATGGCTCAGCTGCAGCTTCCTTGCAGGCTGCTGGTCCAGGGGCGTGTGTCCCCTGGGCCAGAGTGCTGGAGGAGGAGCTCCTAGCAAGGGGAGAGCAAGCCCCTTGTTTCCTTGGCCTAGACTGGCCTGGGCACACAGAGGCCTGCCAGCAGTGAAGACAGGGCAGGCAGCAAGGGGGTGTGGCAGGCAGCAAAGAGGTGGCAGGAGTCCTGCTTGCAAGTGGGGTCAGGCCTGTCTTGTGCTCAGGCGCCAGGGGCCACGTGCACACACAGCCTCCCGACCTGCAGATTCCCAGCAGTGCAGGAGCCACCCACGCAACCCCCGGGGGCCTACTCGAATGAACTGTGCTCTGTCGAGGCCCTGCTGGCTGGCAGTGGCCTAGGCCAGCCCGGGCCCTAGGGAGGCCTGGCTGAGCCTGGGCTGGGGCCCGCCCTAGCAGTGCCCAGGCCAAGCCTGGGACTGGAGGCCAGGCCACAGGCTCATTCCAGCTTGAGCCTGGTGCACAGATCCTTCAGCTCGGACTTGCAGGGGGACTGCTCAGCACAGTGGCTTTGGCCTGCCATCCACGTTCCTCACTCGGGCCCTTCTGCCTGTCAGAGCCACACTCCCTCGAAGGGTGTTCCTGAGGCAGTTGGACAGTTGGGGAAGTGGAGGCTCTCCCAGCACGGGAGGCCCGCCTAGAGCATGGCTCTGGGTCCAAAGAGGACTCCCTGCACCTCAGGCACTGGGGAGAGATTTTGTGCACACAGGAGACCCTTGGCACACAGCGTTTCCCCATGGAAAGCAGTGTGAGAACGAGCCCCTGCCAGGGCAGCACGGCCCTCTCCCACGGAAGCCCTCCATGCAACAGGCTGCCATGGACTCGGCTACAGGCCTTTGTGGCTGGAGAGACGGCAGCTCCTCTGGAGGCTCTGGGTCAGTGCGCACTCCCCTTCGGGTAAACGAGGCTCCTGGGGTGATTGCCTGCCCAAGAATGGCAAGCAGCCTGCCTCCTTTCAATGAGACGCACGTGGGGTGTGAGAGGCTTGGCAGCAGAGAAGAAGCAAGAGGGGCAGCCAGAGAGGGGCCTTGCATGCAGCTTGAAGGCCCCAGATCTCCTGCCTCCCAACCAGGGCATGCCGGCTCTGCCCCCCGGGCCCCATTCCCAGGTGGGCACCCAGCTTCAGGATCTGCCCTTTCCCAGCCATGAAACCACACCCAGGCCACACGCTGAGCCCTGCCAAGGGGGAACTTTGCTCCCCGCATGGGCTGGGTGGCACGACTGGGTTAGGGGAGCGAAGGCCCTAGGAGGCCTTCAGGGTGCTGCCCCAGCACAGCAGTGCTCAGGCAAAGGCACTCTGCTTTCTGTAGGCTGCATGCACACTGGAGTTGCTGCTTGAGGCAGAGAGAGCTCAGCAGGGCGATCCATGGCTGAAGGCAAAGCAGAGAGGTTTTGGGTGGAGCGATGGCACCATCTGCTGGCTGAGCAGCATGGGAGGAGAGGCCTCACTCCAAAGGAGTTCCTGAGGACATTTGCAAGCAGGAGGCCCTCTGGCTGCACAAGCTCGAGAGTCCTGCTTAGGACTTCCCTCTGGCAGCAGAGTGGGTGCCAAGGGCCTGCGGGTGGGAAAGTGCTCGGAAGCCCCAGGGGAGGCTCTGGGCCCCCAGTGCTCTGCGACGGCAAACGCTGCAGGCCCCAGCATCCACGAACTCCTCCAAGGCTTTGCAGTGGGAAAGCTGGCCATAGCAGAGGGCTCCCTGCCAGGTGCTGCAGGCCTTTGGGCATGGCTCAGCTGCAGCTTCCTTGCAGGCTGCTGGTCCAGGGGCGTGTGTCCCCTGGGCCAGAGTGCTGGAGGAGGAGCTCCTAGCAAGGGGAGAGCAAGCCCCTTGTTTCCTTGGCCTAGACTGGCCTGGGCACACAGAGGCCTGCCAGCAGTGAAGACAGGGCAGGCAGCAAGGGGGTGTGGCAGGCAGCGAAGAGGTGGCAGGAGTCCTGCTTGCAAGTGGGGTCAGGCCTGTCTTGTGCTCAGGCCCCAGTGGCCACGTGCACACACAGCCTCCGGACCTGCAGCTTCCCAGCAGTGCAGGAGCCACCCAGGCAACCCCCGGGGGCCTACTCGAATGAACTGTGCTCTGTCGAGGCCCTGCTGGCTGGCAGTGGCCTAGGCCAGCCCGGGCCCTAGGGAGGCCTGGCTGAGCCTGGGCTGGGGCCCGCCCTAGCTGTTCCCAGGCCAAGCCTGGGACTGGAGGCCAGGCCACAGGCTCATTCCAGCTTGAGCCTGGTGCACAGAGCCTTCAGCTCGGACTTGCAGGGGGACTGCTCAGCACAGTGGCTTTGGCCTGCCATCCACGTTCCTCACTCGGGCCCTTCTGCCTGTCAGAGCCACACTCCCTCGAAGGGTGTTCCTGAGGCAGTTGGACAGTTGGGGAAGTGGAGGCTCTCCCAGCACGGGAGGCCCGCCTAGAGCATGGCTCTGGGTCCAAAGAGGACTCCCTGCACCTCAGGCACTGGGGAGAGATTTTGTGCACACAGGAGACCCTTGGCACACACAGCGTTTCCCCACGGAAAGCAGTGTGAGAACGAGCCCCTGCCAGGGCAGCACGGCCCTCTCCCACAGAAGCCCTCCATGCAACAGGCTGCCATGGACTCGGCTACAGGCCTTTGGGGCTGCAGAGACGGCAGCTCCTCTGGAGGCTCTGGGTCAGTGCGCACTCCCCTTCGGGTCAACGAGGCTCCTGGGGTGATTGCCTGCCCAAGAATGGCAAGCAGCCTGCCTCCTTTCAATGAGACGCACGTGGGGTGTGAGAGGCTTGGCAGCAGAGAAGAAGCAAGAGGGGCAGCCAGAGAGGGGCCTTGCATGCAGCTTGAAGGCCCCAGATTGCTGCCTCCCAACCAGGGCATGCCGGCTCTGCCCCCGGGGCCCCATTCCCAGGTGGGCACCCAGCTTCAGGATCTGCCCTTTCCCAGCCATGAAACCACACCCAGGCCACACGCTGAGCCCTGCCAAGGGGGAACTTTGCTCCCCGCAAGGGCTGGGTGGCACGACTGGGTTAGGGGAGCGAAGGCCCTAGGAGGCCTTCAGGGTGCTGCCCCAGCACAGCAGTGCTCAGGCGAAGGCACTCTGCTTTCTGTAGGCTGGATGCACACTGGAGTTGCTGCTTGAGGCCGAGAGAGCTCAGCAGGGCGATCCATGGCTGAAGGCAAAGCAGAGAGGTTTTGGGTGGAGCGATGGCACCATCTGCTGGCTGAGCAGCATGGGAGGAGAGGCCTCACTCCAAAGGAGTTCCTGAGGACATTTGCAAGCAGGAGGCCCTCTGGCTGCACAAGCTCGAGAGTCCTGCTTAGGACTTCCCTCTGGCAGCAGAGTGGGTGCCAAGGGCCTGGGGGTGGGAAAGTGCTCGGAAGCCCCAGGGGAGGCTCTGGGCCCCCAGTGCTCTGCGACGGCAAACGCTGCAGGCCCCAGCATCCACGAACTCCTCCAAGGCTTTGCAGTGGGAAAGCTGGCCATAGCAGAGGGCTCCCTGCCAGGTGCTGCAGGCCTTTGGGCATGGCTCAGCTGCAGCTTCCTTGCAGGCTGCTGGTCCAGGGGCGTGTGTCCCCTGGGCCAGAGTGCTGGAGGAGGAGCTCCTAGCAAGGGGAGAGCAAGCCCCTTGTTTCCTTGGCCTAGACTGGCCTGGGCACACAGAGGCCTGCCAGCAGTGAAGACAGGGCAGGCAGCAAGGGGGTGTGGCAGGCAGCAAAGAGGTGGCAGGAGTCCTGCTTGCAAGTGGGGTCAGGCCTGTCTTGTGCTCAGGCGCCAGGGGCCACGTGCACACACAGCCTCCCGACCTGCAGATTCCCAGCAGTGCAGGAGCCACCCAGGCAACCCCCGGGGGCCTACTCGAATGAACTGTGCTCTGTCGAGGCCCTGCTGGCTGGCAGTGGCCTAGGCCAGCCCGGGCCCTAGGGAGGCCTGGCTGAGCCTGGGCTGGGGCCCGCCCTAGCAGTGCCCAGGCCAAGCCTGGGACTGGAGGCCAGGCCACAGGCTCATTCCAGCTTGAGCCTGGTGCACAGAGCCTTCAGCTCGGACTTGCAGGGGGACTGCTCAGCACAGTGGCTTTGGCCTGCCATCCACGTTCCTCACTCGGGCCCTTCTGCCTGTCAGAGCCACACTCCCTCGAAGGGTGTTCCTGAGGCAGTTGGACAGTTGGGGAAGTGGAGGCTCTCCCAGCACGGGAGGCCCGCCTAGAGCATGGCTCTGGGTCCAAAGAGGACTCCCTGCACCTCAGGCACTGGGGAGAGATTTTGTGCACACAGGAGACCCTTGGCACACAGCGTTTCCCCATGGAAAGCAGTGTGAGAACGAGCCCCTGCCAGGGCAGCACGGCCCTCTCCCACGGAAGCCCTCCATGCAACAGGCTGCCATGGACTCGGCTACAGGCCTTTGTGGCTGGAGAGACGGCAGCTCCTCTGGAGGCTCTGGGTCAGTGCGCACTCCCCTTCGGGTAAACGAGGCTCCTGGGGTGATTGCCTGCCCAAGAATGGCAAGCAGCCTGCCTCCTTTCAATGAGACGCACGTGGGGTGTGAGAGGCTTGGCAGCAGAGAAGAAGCAAGAGGGGCAGCCAGAGAGGGGCCTTGCATGCAGCTTGAAGGCCCCAGATCTCCTGCCTCCCAACCAGGGCATGCCGGCTCTGCCCCCCGGGCCCCATTCCCAGGTGGGCACCCAGCTTCAGGATCTGCCCTTTCCCAGCCATGAAACCACACCCAGGCCACACGCTGAGCCCTGCCAAGGGGGAACTTTGCTCCCCGCATGGGCTGGGTGGCACGACTGGGTTAGGGGAGCGAAGGCCCTAGGAGGCCTTCAGGGTGCTGCCCCAGCACAGCAGTGCTCAGGCAAAGGCACTCTGCTTTCTGTAGGCTGCATGCACACTGGAGTTGCTGCTTGAGGCAGAGAGAGCTCAGCAGGGCGATCCATGGCTGAAGGCAAAGCAGAGAGGTTTTGGGTGGAGCGATGGCACCATCTGCTGGCTGAGCAGCATGGGAGGAGAGGCCTCACTCCAAAGGAGTTCCTGAGGACATTTGCAAGCAGGAGGCCCTCTGGCTGCACAAGCTCGAGAGTCCTGCTTAGGACTTCCCTCTGGCAGCAGAGTGGGTGCCAAGGGCCTGCGGGTGGGAAAGTGCTCGGAAGCCCCAGGGGAGGCTCTGGGCCCCCAGTGCTCTCCGACGGCAAACGCTGCAGGCCCCAGCATCCACGAACTCCTCCAAGGCTTTGCAGTGGGAAAGCTGGCCATAGCAGAGGGCTCCCTGCCAGGTGCTGCAGGCCTTTGGGCATGGCTCAGCTGCAGCTTCCTTGCAGGCTGCTGGTCCAGGGGCGTGTGTCCCCTGGGCCAGAGTGCTGGAGGAGGAGCTCCTAGCAAGGGGAGAGCAAGCCCCTTGTTTCCTTGGCCTAGACTGGCCTGGGCACACAGAGGCCTGCCAGCAGTGAAGACAGGGCAGGCAGCAAGGGGGTGTGGCAGGCAGCGAAGAGGTGGCAGGAGTCCTGCTTGCAAGTGGGGTCAGGCCTGTCTTGTGCTCAGGCCCCAGTGGCAACGTGCACACACAGCCTCCGGACCTGCAGCTTCCCAGCAGTGCAGGAGCCACCCAGGCAACCCCCGGGGGCCTACTCGAATGAACTGTGCTCTGTCGAGGCCCTGCTGGCTGGCAGTGGCCTAGGCCAGCCCGGGCCCTAGGGAGGCCTGGCTGAGCCTGGGCTGGGGCCCGCCCTAGCAGTGCCCAGGCCAAGCCTGGGACTGGAGGCCAGGCCACAGGCTCATTCCAGCTTGAGCCTGGTGCACAGAGCCTTCAGCTCGGACTTGCAGGGGGACTGCTCAGCACAGTGGCTTTGGCCTGCCATCCACGTTCCTCACTCGGGCCCTTCTGCCTGTCAGAGCCACACTCCCTCGAAGGGTGTTCCTGAGGCAGTTGGACAGTTGGGGAAGTGGAGGCTCTCCCAGCACGGGAGGCCCGCCTAGAGCATGGCTCTGGGTCCAAAGAGGACTCCCTGCACCTCAGGCACTGGGGAGAGATTTTGTGCACACAGGAGACCCTTGGCACACACAGCGTTTCCCCACGGAAAGCAGTGTGAGAACGAGCCCCTGCCAGGGCAGCACGGCCCTCTCCCACAGAAGCCCTCCATGCAACAGGCTGCCATGGACTCGGCTACAGGCCTTTGGGGCTGCAGAGACGGCAGCTCCTCTGGAGGCTCTGGGTCAGTGCGCACTCCCCTTCGGGTCAACGAGGCTCCTGGGGTGATTGCCTGCCCAAGAATGGCAAGCAGCCTGCCTCCTTTCAATGAGACGCACGTGGGGTGTGAGAGGCTTGGCAGCAGAGAAGAAGCAAGAGGGGCAGCCAGAGAGGGGCCTTGCATGCAGCTTGAAGGCCCCAGATTGCTGCCTCCCAACCAGGGCATGCCGGCTCTGCCCCCGGGGCCCCATTCCCAGGTGGGCACCCAGCTTCAGGATCTGCCCTTTCCCAGCCATGAAACCACACCCAGGCCACACGCTGAGCCCTGCCAAGGGGGAACTTTGCTCCCCGCAAGGGCTGGGTGGCACGACTGGGTTAGGGGAGCGAAGGCCCTAGGAGGCCTTCAGGGTGCTGCCCCAGCACAGCAGTGCTCAGGCGAAGGCACTCTGCTTTCTGTAGGCTGGATGCACACTGGAGTTGCTGCTTGAGGCCGAGAGAGCTCAGCAGGGCGATCCATGGCTGAAGGCAAAGCAGAGAGGTTTTGGGTGGAGCGATGGCACCATCTGCTGGCTGAGCAGCATGGGAGGAGAGGCCTCACTCCAAAGGAGTTCCTGAGGACATTTGCAAGCAGGAGGCCCTCTGGCTGCACAAGCTCGAGAGTCCTGCTTAGGACTTCCCTCTGGCAGCAGAGTGGGTGCCAAGGGCCTGGGGGTGGGAAAGTGCTCGGAAGCCCCAGGGGAGGCTCTGGGCCCCCAGTGCTCTGCGACGGCAAACGCTGCAGGCCCCAGCATCCACGAACTCCTCCAAGGCTTTGCAGTGGGAAAGCTGGCCATAGCAGAGGGCTCCCTGCCAGGTGCTGCAGGCCTTTGGGCATGGCTCAGCTGCAGCTTCCTTGCAGGCTGCTGGTCCAGGGGCGTGTGTCCCCTGGGCCAGAGTGCTGGAGGAGGAGCTCCTAGCAAGGGGAGAGCAAGCCCCTTGTTTCCTTGGCCTAGACTGGCCTGGGCACACAGAGGCCTGCCAGCAGTGAAGACAGGGCAGGCAGCAAGGGGGTGTGGCAGGCAGCAAAGAGGTGGCAGGAGTCCTGCTTGCAAGTGGGGTCAGGCCTGTCTTGTGCTCAGGCGCCAGGGGCCACGTGCACACACAGCCTCCCGACCTGCAGATTCCCAGCAGTGCAGGAGCCACCCAGGCAACCCCCGGGGGCCTACTCGAATGAACTGTGCTCTGTCGAGGCCCTGCTGGCTGGCAGTGGCCTAGGCCAGCCCGGGCCCTAGGGAGGCCTGGCTGAGCCTGGGCTGGGGCCCGCCCTAGCAGTGCCCAGGCCAAGCCTGGGACTGGAGGCCAGGCCACAGGCTCATTCCAGCTTGAGCCTGGTGCACAGAGCCTTCAGCTCGGACTTGCAGGGGGACTGCTCAGCACAGTGGCTTTGGCCTGCCATCCACGTTCCTCACTCGGGCCCTTCTGCCTGTCAGAGCCACACTCCCTCGAAGGGTGTTCCTGAGGCAGTTGGACAGTTGGGGAAGTGGAGGCTCTCCCAGCACGGGAGGCCCGCCTAGAGCATGGCTCTGGGTCCAAAGAGGACTCCCTGCACCTCAGGCACTGGGGAGAGATTTTGTGCACACAGGAGACCCTTGGCACACAGCGTTTCCCCATGGAAAGCAGTGTGAGAACGAGCCCCTGCCAGGGCAGCACGGCCCTCTCCCACGGAAGCCCTCCATGCAACAGGCTGCCATGGACTCGGCTACAGGCCTTTGTGGCTGGAGAGACGGCAGCTCCTCTGGAGGCTCTGGGTCAGTGCGCACTCCCCTTCGGGTAAACGAGGCTCCTGGGGTGATTGCCTGCCCAAGAATGGCAAGCAGCCTGCCTCCTTTCAATGAGACGCACGTGGGGTGTGAGAGGCTTGGCAGCAGAGAAGAAGCAAGAGGGGCAGCCAGAGAGGGGCCTTGCATGCAGCTTGAAGGCCCCAGATCTCCTGCCTCCCAACCAGGGCATGCCGGCTCTGCCCACCGGGCCCCATTCCCAGGTGGGCACCCAGCTTCAGGATCTGCCCTTTCCCAGCCATGAAACCACACCCAGGCCACACACTGAGCCCTGCCAAGGGGGAACTTTGCTCCCCGCATGGGCTGGGTGGCACGACTGGGTTAGGGGAGCGAAGGCCCTAGGAGGCCTTCAGGGTGCTGCCCCAGCACAGCAGTGCTCAGGCAAAGGCACTCTGCTTTCTGTAGGCTGCATGCACACTGGAGTTGCTGCTTGAGGCAGAGAGAGCTCAGCAGGGCGATCCATGGCTGAAGGCAAAGCAGAGAGGTTTTGGGTGGAGCGATGGCACCATCTGCTGGCTGAGCAGCATGGGAGGAGAGGCCTCACTCCAAAGGAGTTCCTGAGGACATTTGCAAGCAGGAGGCCCTCTGGCTGCACAAGCTCGAGAGTCCTGCTTAGGACTTCCCTCTGGCAGCAGAGTGGGTGCCAAGGGCCTGCGGGTGGGAAAGTGCTCGGAAGCCACAGGGGAGGCTCTGGGCCCCCAGTGCTCTGCGACGGCAAACGCTGCAGGCCCCAGCATCCACGAACTCCTCCAAGGCTTTGCAGTGGGAAGGCTATCCATAGCAGAGGGCTCCCTGCCAGGTGCTGCAGGCCTTTGGGCATGGCTCAGCTGCAGCTTCCTTGCAGGCTGCTGGTCCAGGGGCGTGTGTCCCCTGGGCCAGAGTGCTGGAGGAGGAGCTCCTAGCAAGGGGAGAGCAAGCCCCTTGTTTCCTTGGCCTAGACTGGCCTGGGCACACAGAGGCCTGCCAGCAGTGAAGACAGGGCAGGCAGCAAGGGGGTGTGGCAGGCAGCGAAGAGGTGGCAGGAGTCCTGCTTGCAAGTGGGGTCAGGCCTGTCTTGTGCTCAGGCCCCAGTGGCCACGTGCACACACAGCCTCCGGACCTGCAGCTTCCCAGCAGTGCAGGAGCCACCCAGGCAACCCCCGGGGGCCTACTCGAATGAACTGTGCTCTGTCGAGGCCCTGCTGGCTGGCAGTGGCCTAGGCCAGCCCGGGCCCTAGGGAGGCCTGGCTGAGCCTGGGCTGGGGCCCGCCCTAGCAGTGCCCAGGCCAAGCCTGGGACTGGAGGCCAGGCCACAGGCTCATTCCAGCTTGAGCCTGGTGCACAGAGCCTTCAGCTCGGACTTGCAGGGGGACTGCTCAGCACAGTGGCTTTGGCCTGCCATCCACGTTCCTCACTCGGGCCCTTCTGCCTGTCAGAGCCACACTCCCTCGAAGGGTGTTCCTGAGGCAGTTGGACAGTTGGGGAAGTGGAGACTCTCCCAGCACGGGAGGCCCGCCTAGAGCATGGCTCTGGGTCCAAAGAGGACTCCCTGCACCTCAGGCACTGGGGAGAGATTTTGTGCACACAGGAGACCCTTGGCACACACAGCGTTTCCCCACGGAAAGCAGTGTGAGAACGAGCCCCTGCCAGGGCAGCACGGCCCTCTCCCACAGAAGCCCTCCATGCAACAGGCTGCCATGGACTCGGCTACAGGCCTTTGTGGCTGGAGAGACGGCAGCTCCTCTGGAGGCTCTGGGTCAGTGCGCACTCCCCTTCGGGTAAACGAGGCTCCTGGTGTGATGGCCTGCCCAAGAATGGCAAGCAGCCTGCCTCCTTTCAATGAGACGCACGTGGGGTGTGAGAGGCTTGGCAGCAGAGAAGAAGCAAGAGGGGCAGCCAGAGAGGGGCCTTGCATGCAGCTTGAAGGCCCCAGATCTCCTGCCTCCCAACCAGGGCATGCCGGCTCTGCCCCCGGGGCCCCATTCCCAGGTGGGCACCCAGCTTCAGGATCTGCCCTTTCCCAGCCATGAAACCACACCCAGGCCACACGCTGAGCCCTGCCAAGGGGGAACATTGCTCCCCGCATCGGCTGGGTGGCACAACTGGGTTAGGGGAGCGAAGGCCCTAGGAGGCCTTCAGGGTGCTGCCCCAGCACAGCAGTGCTCAGGCAAAGGCACTCTGCTTTCTGTAGGCTGGATGCACACTGGAGTTGCTGCTTGAGGCAGAGAGAGCTCAGCAGGGCGATCCATGGCTGAAGGCAAAGCAGAGAGGTTTTGGGTGGAGCGATGGCACCATCTGCTGGCTGAGCAGCATGGGAGGAGAGGCCTCACTCCAAAGGAGTTCCTGAGGACATTTGCAAGCAGGAGGCCCTCTGGCTGCACAAGCTCGAGAGTCCTGCTTAGGACTTCCCTCTGGCAGCAGAGTGGGTGCCAAGGGCCTGGGGGTGGGAAAGTGCTCGGAAGCCCCAGGGGAGGCTCTGGGCCCCCAGTGCTCTGCGACGGCAAACGCTGCAGGCCCCAGCATCCACGAACTCCTCCAAGGCTTTGCAGTGGGAAAGCTGGCCATAGCAGAGGGCTCCCTGCCAGGTGCTGCAGGCCTTTGGGCATGGCTCAGCTGCAGCTTCCTTGCAGGCTGCTGGTCCAGGGGCGTGTGTCCCCTGGGCCAGAGTGCTGGAGGAGGAGCTCCTAGCAAGGGGAGAGCAAGCCCCTTGTTTCCTTGGCCTAGACTGGCCTGGGCACACAGAGGCCTGCCAGCAGTGAAGACAGGGCAGGCAGCAAGGGGGTGTGGCAGGCAGCGAAGAGGTGGCAGGAGTCCTGCTTGCAAGTGGGGTCAGGCCTGTCTTGTGCTCAGGCCCCAGTGGCCACGTGCACACACAGCCTCCGGACCTGCAGCTTCCCAGCAGTGCAGGAGCCACCCAGGCAACCCCCGGGGGCCTACTCGAATGAACTGTGCTCTGTCGACGCCCTGCTGGCTGGCAGTGGCCTAGGCCAGCCCGGGCCCTAGGGAGGCCTGGCTGAGCCTGGGCTGGGGCCCGCCCTAGCAGTGCCCAGGCCAAGCCTGGGACTGGAGGCCAGGCCACAGGCTCATTCCAGCTTGAGCCTGGTGCACAGAGCCTTCAGCTCGGACTTGCAGGGGGACTGCTCAGCACAGTGGCTTTGGCCTGCCATGCACGTTCCTCACTTGGGCCCTTCTGCCTGTCAGAGCCACACTCCCTCGAAGGGTGTTCCTGAGGCAGTTGGACAGTTGGGGAAGTGGAGGCTCTCCCAGCACGGGAGGCCCGCCTAGAGCATGGCTCTGGGTCCAAAGAGGACTCCCTGCACCTCAGGCACTGGGGAGAGATTTTGTGCACACAGGAGACCCTTGGCACACACAGCGTTTCCCCACGGAAAGCAGTGTGAGAACGAGCCCCTGCCAGGGCAGCACGGCCCTCTCCCACAGAAGCCCTCCATGCAACAGGCTGCCATGGACTCGGCTACAGGCCTTTGTGGCTGGAGAGACGGCAGCTCCTCTGGAGGCTCTGGGTAAGTGCGCGCTCCCCTTCGGGTAAACGAGGCTCCTGGGCTGATTGCCTGCCCAAGAATGGCAAGCAGCCTGCCTCCTTTCAATGAGACGCACGTGGGGTGTGAGAGGCTTGGCAGCAGAGAAGAAGCAAGAGGGGCAGCCAGAGAGGGGCCTTGCATGCAGCTTGAAGGCCCCAGATCTCCTGCCTCCCAACCAGGGCATGCCGGCTCTGCCCCCGGGGCCCCATTCCCAGGTGGGCACCCAGCTTCAGGATCTGCCCTTTCCCAGCCATGAAACCACACCCAGGCCACACGCTGAGCCCTGCCAAGGGGGAACTTTGCTCCCCGCATGGGCTGGGTGGCACAACTGGGTTAGGGGAGCGAAGGCCCTAGGAGGCCTTCAGGGTGCTGCCCCAGCACAGCAGTGCTCAGGCAAAGGCACTCTGCTTTCTGTAGGCTGGATGCACACTGGAGTTGCTGCTTGAGGCAGAGAGAGCTCAGCAGGGCGATCCATGGCTGAAGGCAAAGCAGAGAGGTTTTGGGTGGAGCGATGGCACCATCTGCTGGCTGAGCAGCATGGGAGGAGAGGCCTCACTCCAAAGGAGTTCCTGAGGACATTTGCAAGCAGGAGGCCCTCTGGCTGCACAAGCTCGAGAGTCCTGCTTAGGACTTCCCTCTGGCAGCAGAGTGGGTGCCAAGGGCCTGGGGGTGGGAAAGTGCTCGGAAGCCCCAGGGGAGGCTCTGGGCCCCCAGTGCTCTCCGACGGCAAACGCTGCAGGCCCCAGCATCCACGAACTCCTCCAAGGCTTTGCAGTGGGAAAGCTGGCCATAGCAGAGGGCTCCCTGCCAGGTGCTGCAGGCCTTTGGGCATGGCTCAGCTGCAGCTTCCTTGCAGGCTGCTGGTCCAGGGGCGTGTGTCCCCTGGGCCAGAGTGCTGGAGGAGGAGCTCCTAGCAAGGGGAGAGCAAGCCCCTTGTTTCCTTGGCCTAGACTGGCCTGGGCACACAGAGGCCTGCCAGCAGTGAAGACAGGGCAGGCAGCAAGGGGGTGTGGCAGGCAGCGAAGAGGTGGCAGGAGTCCTGCTTGCAAGTGGGGTCAGGCCTGTCTTGTGCTCAGGCCCTAGTGGCCACGTGCACACACAGCCTCCGGACCTGCAGCTTCCCAGCAGTGCAGGAGCCACCCAGGCAACCCCCGGGGGCCTACTCGAATGAACTGTGCTCTGTCGAGGCCCTGCTGGCTGGCAGTGGCCTAGGCCAGCCCGGGCCCTAGGGAGGCCTGGCTGAGCCTGGGCTGGGGCCCGCCCTAGCAGTGCCCAGGCCAAGCCTGGGACTGGAGGCCAGGCCACAGGCTCATTCCAGCTTGAGCCTGGTGCACAGAGCCTTCAGCTCGGACTTGCAGGGGGACTGCTCAGCACAGTGGCTTTGGCCTGCCATCCACGTTCCTCACTCGGGCCCTTCTGCCTGTCAGAGCCACACTCCCTCGAAGGGTGTTCCTGAGGCAGTTGGACAGTTGGGGAAGTGGAGGCTCTCCCAGCACGGGAGGCCCGCCTAGAGCATGGCTCTGGGTCCAAAGAGGACTCCCTGCACCTCAGGCACTGGGGAGAGATTTTGTGCACACAGGAGACCCTTGGCACACAGCGTTTCCCCATGGAAAGCAGTGTGAGAACGAGCCCCTGCCAGGGCAGCACGGCCCTCTCCCACGGAAGCCCTCCATGCAACAGGCTGCCATGGACTCGGCTACAGGCCTTTGTGGCTGGAGAGACGGCAGCTCCTCTGGAGGCTCTGGGTCAGTGCGCACTTCCCTTTGGGTAAACGAGGCTCCTGGGCTGATTGCCTGCCCAAGAATGGCAAGCAGCCTGCCTCCTTTCAATGAGACGCACGTGGGGTGTGAGAGGCTTGGCAGCAGAGAAGAAGCAAGAGGGGCAGCCAGAGAGGGGCCTTGCATGCAGCTTGAAGGCCCCAGATCTCCTGCCTCCCAGTCAGGGCATGCCGGCTCTGCCCCCCGGGCCCCATTCCCAGGTGGGCACCCAGCTTCAGGATCTGCCCTTTCCCAGCCATGAAACCACACCCAGGCCACACGCTGAGCCCTGCCAAGGGGGAACTTTGCTCCCCGCATGGGCTGGGTGGCACGACTGGGTTAGGGGAGCGAAGGCCCTAGGAGGCCTTCAGGGTGCTGCCCCAGCACAGCAGTGCTCAGGCAAAGGCACTCTGCTTTCTGTAGGCTGGATGCACACTGGAGTTGCTGCTTGAGGCAGAGAGAGCTCAGCAGGGCAATCCATGGCTGAAGGCAAAGCAGAGAGGTTTTGGGTGGAGCGATGGCACCATCTGCTGGCTGAGCAGCATGGGAGGAGAGGCCTCACTCCAAAGGAGTTCCTGAGGACATTTGCAAGCAGGAGGCCCTCTGGCTGCACAAGCTCGAGAGTCCTGCTTAGGACTTCCCTCTGGCAGCAGAGTGGGTGCCAAGGGCCTGGGGGTGGGAAAGTGCTCGGAAGCCCCAGGGGAGGCTCTGGGCCCCCAGTGCTCTGCGACGGCAAACGCTGCAGGCCCCAGCATCCACGAACTCCTCCAAGGCTTTGCAGTGGGAAAGCTGGCCATAGCAGAGGGCTCCCTGCCAGGTGCTGCAGGCCTTTGGGCATGGCTCAGCTGCAGCTTCCTTGCAGGCTGCTGGTCCAGGGGCGTGTGTCCCCTGGGCCAGAGTGCTGGAGGAGGAGCTCCTAGCAAGGGGAGAGCAAGCCCCTTGTTTCCTTGGCCTAGACTGGCCTGGGCACACAGAGGCCTGCCAGCAGTGAAGACAGGGCAGGCAGCAAGGGGGTGTGGCAGGCAGCGAAGAGGTGGCAGGAGTCCTGCTTGCAAGTGGGGTCAGGCCTGTCTTGTGCTCAGGCCCCAGTGGCCACGTGCACACACAGCCTCCGGACCTGCAGCTTCCCAGCAGTGCAGGAGCCACCCAGGCAACCCCCGGGGGCCTACTCGAATGAACTGTGCTCTGTCGAGGCCCTGCTGGCTGGCAGTGGCCTAGGCCAGCCCGGGCCCTAGGGAGGCCTGGCTGAGCCTGGGCTGGGGCCCGCCCTAGCAGTGCCCAGGCCAAGCCTGGGACTGGAGGCCAGGCCACAGGCTCATTCCAGCTTGAGCCTGGTGCACAGAGCCTTCAGCTCGGACTTGCAGGGGGACTGCTCAGCACAGTGGCTTTGGCCTGCCATCCACGTTCCTCACTCGGGCCCTTCTGCCTGTCAGAGCCACACTCCCTCGAAGGGTGTTCCTGAGGCAGTTGGACAGTTGGGGAAGTGGAGGCTCTCCCAGCACGGGAGGCCCGCCTAGAGCATGGCTCTGGGTCCAAAGAGGACTCCCTGCACCTCAGGCACTGGGGAGAGATTTTGTGCACACAGGAGACCCTTGGCACACACAGCGTTTCCCCACGGAAAGCAGTGTGAGAACGAGCCCCTGCCAGGGCAGCACGGCCCTCTCCCACAGAAGCCCTCCATGCAACAGGCTGCCATGGACTCGGCTACAGGCCTTTGTGGCTGGAGAGACGGCAGCTCCTCTGGAGGCTCTGGGTCAGTGCGCACTCCCCTTCGGGTAAACGAGGCTCCTGGTGTGATGGCCTGCCCAAGAATGGCAAGCAGCCTGCCTCCTTTCAATGAGACGCACGTGGGGTGTGAGAGGCTTGGCAGCAGAGAAGAAGCAAGAGGGGCAGCCAGAGAGGGGCCTTGCATGCAGCTTGAAGGCCCCAGATCTCCTGCCTCCCAACCAGGGCATGCCGGCTCTGCCCCCAGGGCCCCATTCCCAGGTGGGCACCCAGCTTCAGGATCTGCCCTTTCCCAGCCATGAAACCACACCCAGGCCACACGCTGAGCCCTGCCAAGGGGGAACATTGCTCCCCGCATCGGCTGGGTGGCACAACTGGGTTAGGGGAGCGAAGGCCCTAGGAGGCCTTCAGGGTGCTGCCCCAGCACAGCAGTGCTCAGGCAAAGGCACTCTGCTTTCTGTAGGCTGGATGCACACTGGAGTTGCTGCTTGAGGCAGAGAGAGCTCAGCAGGGCGATCCATGGCTGAAGGCAAAGCAGAGAGGTTTTGGGTGGAGCGATGGCACCATCTGCTGGCTGAGCAGCATGGGAGGAGAGGCCTCACTCCAAAGGAGTTCCTGAGGACATTTGCAAGCAGGAGGCCCTCTGGCTGCACAAGCTCGAGAGTCCTGCTTAGGACTTCCCTCTGGCAGCAGAGTGGGTGCCAAGGGCCTGGGGGTGGGAAAGTGCTCGGAAGCCCCAGGGGAGGCTCTGGGCCCCCAGTGCTCTGCGACGGCAAACGCTGCAGGCCCCAGCATCCACGAACTCCTCCAAGGCTTTGCAGTGGGAAAGCTGGCCATAGCAGAGGGCTCCCTGCCAGGTGCTGCAGGCCTTTGGGCATGGCTCAGCTGCAGCTTCCTTGCAGGCTGCTGGTCCAGGGGCGTGTGTCCCCTGGGCCAGAGTGCTGGAGGAGGAGCTCCTAGCAAGGGGAGAGCAAGCCCCTTGTTTCCTTGGCCTAGACTGGCCTGGGCACACAGAGGCCTGCCAGCAGTGAAGACAGGGCAGGCAGCAAGGGGGTGTGGCAGGCAGCGAAGAGGTGGCAGGAGTCCTGCTTGCAAGTGGGGTCAGGCCTGTCTTGTGCTCAGGCCCCAGTGGCCACGTGCACACACAGCCTCCGGACCTGCAGCTTCCCAGCAGTGCAGGAGCCACCCAGGCAACCCCCGGGGGCCTACTCGAATGAACTGTGCTCTGTCGAGGCCCTGCTGGCTGGCAGTGGCCTAGGCCAGCCCGGGCCCTAGGGAGGCCTGGCTGAGCCTGGGCTGGGGCCCGCCCTAGCAGTGCCCAGGCCAAGCCTGGGACTGGAGGCCAGGCCACAGGCTCATTCCAGCTTGAGCCTGGTGCACAGAGCCTTCAGCTCGGACTTGCAGGGGGACTGCTCAGCACAGTGGCTTTGGCCTGCCATGCACGTTCCTCACTTGGGCCCTTCTGCCTGTCAGAGCCACACTCCCTCGAAGGGTGTTCCTGAGGCAGTTGGACAGTTGGGGAAGTGGAGGCTCTCCCAGCACGGGAGGCCCGCCTAGAGCATGGCTCTGGGTCCAAAGAGGACTCCCTGCACCTCAGGCACTGGGGAGAGATTTTGTGCACACAGGAGACCCTTGGCACACACAGCGTTTCCCCACGGAAAGCAGTGTGAGAACGAGCCCCTGCCAGGGCAGCACGGCCCTCTCCCACAGAAGCCCTCCATGCAACAGGCTGCCATGGACTCGGCTACAGGCCTTTGTGGCTGGAGAGACGGCAGCTCCTCTGGAGGCTCTGGGTAAGTGCGCGCTCCCCTTCGGGTAAACGAGGCTCCTGGGCTGATTGCCTGCCCAAGAATGGCAAGCAGCCTGCCTCCTTTCAATGAGACGCACGTGGGGTGTGAGAGGCTTGGCAGCAGAGAAGAAGCAAGAGGGGCAGCCAGAGAGGGGCCTTGCATGCAGCTTGAAGGCCCCAGATCTCCTGCCTCCCAACCAGGGCATGCCGGCTCTGCCCCCGGGGCCCCATTCCCAGGTGGGCACCCAGCTTCAGGATCTGCCCTTTCCCAGCCATGAAACCACACCCAGGCCACACGCTGAGCCCTGCCAAGGGGGAACTTTGCTCCCCGCATGGGCTGGGTGGCACAACTGGGTTAGGGGAGCGAAGGCCCTAGGAGGCCTTCAGGGTGCTGCCCCAGCACAGCAGTGCTCAGGCAAAGGCACTCTGCTTTCTGTAGGCTGGATGCACACTGGAGTTGCTGCTTGAGGCCGAGAGAGCTCAGCAGGGCGATCCATGGCTGAAGGCAAAGCAGAGAGGTTTTGGGTGGAGCGATGGCACCATCTGCTGGCTGAGCAGCATGGGAGGAGAGGCCTCACTCCAAAGGAGTTCCTGAGGACATTTGCAAGCAGGAGGCCCTCTGGCTGCACAAGCTCGAGAGTCCTGCTTAGGACTTCCCTCTGGCAGCAGAGTGGGTGCCAAGGGCCTGGGGGTGGGAAAGTGCTCGGAAGCCCCAGGGGAGGCTCTGGGCCCCCAGTGCTCTCCGACGGCAAACGCTGCAGGCCCCAGCATCCACGAACTCCTCCAAGGCTTTGCAGTGGGAAAGCTGGCCATAGCAGAGGGCTCCCTGCCAGGTGCTGCAGGCCTTTGGGCATGGCTCAGCTGCAGCTTCCTTGCAGGCTGCTGGTCCAGGGGCGTGTGTCCCCTGGGCCAGAGTGCTGGAGGAGGAGCTCCTAGCAAGGGGAGAGCAAGCCCCTTGTTTCCTTGGCCTAGACTGGCCTGGGCACACAGAGGCCTGCCAGCAGTGAAGACAGGGCAGGCAGCAAGGGGGTGTGGCAGGCAGCGAAGAGGTGGCAGGAGTCCTGCTTGCAAGTGGGGTCAGGCCTGTCTTGTGCTCAGGCCCCAGTGGCCACGTGCACACACAGCCTCCGGACCTGCAGCTTCCCAGCAGTGCAGGAGCCACCCAGGCAACCCCCGGGGGCCTACTCGAATGAACTGTGCTCTGTCGAGGCCCTGCTGGCTGGCAGTGGCCTAGGCCAGCCCGGGCCCTAGGGAGGCCTGGCTGAGCCTGGGCTGGGGCCCGCCCTAGCAGTGCCCAGGCCAAGCCTGGGACTGGAGGCCAGGCCACAGGCTCATTCCAGCTTGAGCCTGGTGCACAGAGCCTTCAGCTCGGACTTGCAGGGGGACTGCTCAGCACAGTGGCTTTGGCCTGCCATCCACGTTCCTCACTCGGGCCCTTCTGCCTGTCAGAGCCACACTCCCTCGAAGGGTGTTCCTGAGGCAGTTGGACAGTTGGGGAAGTGGAGGCTCTCCCAGCACGGGAGGCCCGCCTAGAGCATGGCTCTGGGTCCAAAGAGGACTCCCTGCACCTCAGGCACTGGGGAGAGATTTTGTGCACACAGGAGACCCTTGGCACACAGCGTTTCCCCATGGAAAGCAGTGTGAGAACGAGCCCCTGCCAGGGCAGCACGGCCCTCTCCCACGGAAGCCCTCCATGCAACAGGCTGCCATGGACTCGGCTACAGGCCTTTGTGGCTGGAGAGACGGCAGCTCCTCTGGAGGCTCTGGGTCAGTGCGCACTTCCCTTTGGGTAAACGAGGCTCCTGGGCTGATTGCCTGCCCAAGAATGGCAAGCAGCCTGCCTCCTTTCAATGAGACGCACGTGGGGTGTGAGAGGCTTGGCAGCAGAGAAGAAGCAAGAGGGGCAGCCAGAGAGGGGCCTTGCATGCAGCTTGAAGGCCCCAGATCTCCTGCCTCCCAGTCAGGGCATGCCGGCTCTGCCCCCCGGGCCCCATTCCCAGGTGGGCACCCAGCTTCAGGATCTGCCCTTTCCCAGCCATGAAACCACACCCAGGCCACACGCTGAGCCCTGCCAAGGGGGAACTTTGCTCCCCGCATGGGCTGGGTGGCACGACTGGGTTAGGGGAGCGAAGGCCCTAGGAGGCCTTCAGGGTGCTGCCCCAGCACAGCAGTGCTCAGGCAAAGGCACTCTGCTTTCTGTAGGCTGGATGCACACTGGAGTTGCTGCTTGAGGCAGAGAGAGCTCAGCAGGGCAATCCATGGCTGAAGGCAAAGCAGAGAGGTTTTGGGTGGAGCGATGGCACCATCTGCTGGCTGAGCAGCATGGGAGGAGAGGCCTCACTCCAAAGGAGTTCCTGAGGACATTTGCAAGCAGGAGGCCCTCTGGCTGCACAAGCTCGAGAGTCCTGCTTAGGACTTCCCTCTGGCAGCAGAGTGGGTGCCAAGGGCCTGGGGGTGGGAAAGTGCTCGGAAGCCCCAGGGGAGGCTCTGGGCCCCCAGTGCTCTGCGACGGCAAACGCTGCAGGCCCCAGCATCCACGAACTCCTCCAAGGCTTTGCAGTGGGAAAGCTGGCCATAGCAGAGGGCTCCCTGCCAGGTGCTGCAGGCCTTTGGGCATGGCTCAGCTGCAGCTTCCTTGCAGGCTGCTGGTCCAGGGGCGTGTGTCCCCTGGGCCAGAGTGCTGGAGGAGGAGCTCCTAGCAAGGGGAGAGCAAGCCCCTTGTTTCCTTGGCCTAGACTGGCCTGGGCACACAGAGGCCTGCCAGCAGTGAAGACAGGGCAGGCAGCAAGGGGGTGTGGCAGGCAGCGAAGAGGTGGCAGGAGTCCTGCTTGCAAGTGGGGTCAGGCCTGTCTTGTGCTCAGGCCCCAGTGGCCACGTGCACACACAGCCTCCGGACCTGCAGCTTCCCAGCAGTGCAGGAGCCACCCAGGCAACCCCCGGGGGCCTACTCGAATGAACTGTGCTCTGTCGAGGCCCTGCTGGCTGGCAGTGGCCTAGGCCAGCCCGGGCCCTAGGGAGGCCTGGCTGAGCCTGGGCTGGGGCCCCGCCCTAGCAGTGCCCAGGCCAAGCCTGGGACTGGAGGCCAGGCCACAGGCTCATTCCAGCTTGAGCCTGGTGCACAGAGCCTTCAGCTCGGACTTGCAGGGGGACTGCTCAGCACAGTGGCTTTGGCCTGCCATGCACGTTCCTCACTTGGGCCCTTCTGCCTGTCAGAGCCACACTCCCTCGAAGGGTGTTCCTGAGGCAGTTGGACAGTTGGGGAAGTGGAGGCTCTCCCAGCACGGGAGGCCCGCCTAGAGCATGGCTCTGGGTCCAAAGAGGACTCCCTGCACCTCAGGCACTGGGGAGAGATTTTGTGCACACAGGAGACCCTTGGCACACACAGCGTTTCCCCACGGAAAGCAGTGTGAGAACGAGCCCCTGCCAGGGCAGCACGGCCCTCTCCCACAGAAGCCCTCCATGCAACAGGCTGCCATGGACTCGGCTACAGGCCTTTGTGGCTGGAGAGACGGCAGCTCCTCTGGAGGCTCTGGGTAAGTGCGCGCTCCCCTTCGGGTAAACGAGGCTCCTGGGCTGATTGCCTGCCCAAGAATGGCAAGCAGCCTGCCTCCTTTCAATGAGACGCACGTGGGGTGTGAGAGGCTTGGCAGCAGAGAAGAAGCAAGAGGGGCAGCCAGAGAGGGGCCTTGCATGCAGCTTGAAGGCCCCAGATCTCCTGCCTCCCAACCAGGGCATGCCGGCTCTGCCCCCGGGGCCCCATTCCCAGGTGGGCACCCAGCTTCAGGATCTGCCCTTTCCCAGCCATGAAACCACACCCAGGCCACACGCTGAGCCCTGCCAAGGGGGAACTTTGCTCCCCGCATGGGCTGGGTGGCACAACTGGGTTAGGGGAGCGAAGGCCCTAGGAGGCCTTCAGGGTGCTGCCCCAGCACAGCAGTGCTCAGGCAAAGGCACTCTGCTTTCTGTAGGCTGGATGCACACTGGAGTTGCTGCTTGAGGCAGAGAGAGCTCAGCAGGGCGATCCATGGCTGAAGGCAAAGCAGAGAGGTTTTGGGTGGAGCGATGGCACCATCTGCTGGCTGAGCAGCATGGGAGGAGAGGCCTCACTCCAAAGGAGTTCCTGAGGACATTTGCAAGCAGGAGGCCCTCTGGCTGCACAAGCTCGAGAGTCCTGCTTAGGACTTCCCTCTGGCAGCAGAGTGGGTGCCAAGGGCCTGGGGGTGGGAAAGTGCTCGGAAGCCCCAGGGGAGGCTCTGGGCCCCCAGTGCTCTCCGACGGCAAACGCTGCAGGCCCCAGCATCCACGAACTCCTCCAAGGCTTTGCAGTGGGAAAGCTGGCCATAGCAGAGGGCTCCCTGCCAGGTGCTGCAGGCCTTTGGGCATGGCTCAGCTGCAGCTTCCTTGCAGGCTGCTGGTCCAGGGGCGTGTGTCCCCTGGGCCAGAGTGCTGGAGGAGGAGCTCCTAGCAAGGGGAGAGCAAGCCCCTTGTTTCCTTGGCCTAGACTGGCCTGGGCACACAGAGGCCTGCCAGCAGTGAAGACAGGGCAGGCAGCAAGGGGGTGTGGCAGGCAGCGAAGAGGTGGCAGGAGTCCTGCTTGCAAGTGGGGTCAGGCCTGTCTTGTGCTCAGGCCCCAGTGGCCACGTGCACACACAGCCTCCGGACCTGCAGCTTCCCAGCAGTGCAGGAGCCACCCAGGCAACCCCCGGGGGCCTACTCGAATGAACTGTGCTCTGTCGACGCCCTGCTGGCTGGCAGTGGCCTAGGCCAGCCCGGGCCCTAGGGAGGCCTGGCTGAGCCTGGGCTGGGGCCCGCCCTAGCAGTGCCCAGGCCAAGCCTGGGACTGGAGGCCAGGCCACAGGCTCATTCCAGCTTGAGCCTGGTGCACAGAGCCTTCAGCTCGGACTTGCAGGGGGACTGCTCAGCACAGTGGCTTTGGCCTGCCATCCACGTTCCTCACTCGGGCCCTTCTGCCTGTCAGAGCCACACTCCCTCGAAGGGTGTTCCTGAGGCAGTTGGACAGTTGGGGAAGTGGAGGCTCTCCCAGCACGGGAGGCCCGCCTAGAGCATGGCTCTGGGTCCAAAGAGGACTCCCTGCACCTCAGGCACTGGGGAGAGATTTTGTGCACACAGGAGACCCTTGGCACACAGCGTTTCCCCATGGAAAGCAGTGTGAGAACGAGCCCCTGCCAGGGCAGCACGGCCCTCTCCCACGGAAGCCCTCCATGCAACAGGCTGCCATGGACTCGGCTACAGGCCTTTGTGGCTGGAGAGACGGCAGCTCCTCTGGAGGCTCTGGGTCAGTGCGCACTTCCCTTTGGGTAAACGAGGCTCCTGGGCTGATTGCCTGCCCAAGAATGGCAAGCAGCCTGCCTCCTTTCAATGAGACGCACGTGGGGTGTGAGAGGCTTGGCAGCAGAGAAGAAGCAAGAGGGGCAGCCAGAGAGGGGCCTTGCATGCAGCTTGAAGGCCCCAGATCTCCTGCCTCCCAGTCAGGGCATGCCGGCTCTGCCCCCCGGGCCCCATTCCCAGGTGGGCACCCAGCTTCAGGATCTGCCCTTTCCCAGCCATGAAACCACACCCAGGCCACACGCTGAGCCCTGCCAAGGGGGAACTTTGCTCCCCGCATGGGCTGGGTGGCACGACTGGGTTAGGGGAGCGAAGGCCCTAGGAGGCCTTCAGGGTGCTGCCCCAGCACAGCAGTGCTCAGGCAAAGGCACTCTGCTTTCTGTAGGCTGGATGCACACTGGAGTTGCTGCTTGAGGCAGAGAGAGCTCAGCAGGGCAATCCATGGCTGAAGGCAAAGCAGAGAGGTTTTGGGTGGAGCGATGGCACCATCTGCTGGCTGAGCAGCATGGGAGGAGAGGCCTCACTCCAAAGGAGTTCCTGAGGACATTTGCAAGCAGGAGGCCCTCTGGCTGCACAAGCTCGAGAGTCCTGCTTAGGACTTCCCTCTGGCAGCAGAGTGGGTGCCAAGGGCCTGGGGGTGGGAAAGTGCTCGGAAGCCCCAGGGGAGGCTCTGGGCCCCCAGTGCTCTGCGACGGCAAACGCTGCAGGCCCCAGCATCCACGAACTCCTCCAAGGCTTTGCAGTGGGAAAGCTGGCCATAGCAGAGGGCTCCCTGCCAGGTGCTGCAGGCCTTTGGGCATGGCTCAGCTGCAGCTTCCTTGCAGGCTGCTGGTCCAGGGGCGTGTGTCCCCTGGGCCAGAGTGCTGGAGGAGGAGCTCCTAGCAAGGGGAGAGCAAGCCCCTTGTTTCCTTGGCCTAGACTGGCCTGGGCACACAGAGGCCTGCCAGCAGTGAAGACAGGGCAGGCAGCAAGGGGGTGTGGCAGGCAGCGAAGAGGTGGCAGGAGTCCTGCTTGCAAGTGGGGTCAGGCCTGTCTTGTGCTCAGGCCCCAGTGGCCACGTGCACACACAGCCTCCGGACCTGCAGCTTCCCAGCAGTGCAGGAGCCACCCAGGCAACCCCCGGGGGCCTACTCGAATGAACTGTGCTCTGTCGACGCCCTGCTGGCTGGCAGTGGCCTAGGCCAGCCCGGGCCCTAGGGAGGCCTGGCTGAGCCTGGGCTGGGGCCCGCCCTAGCAGTGCCCAGGCCAAGCCTGGGACTGGAGGCCAGGCTCCAGGCTCATTCCAGCTTGAGCCTGGTGCACAGAGCCTTCAGCTCGGACTTGCAGGGGGACTGCTCAGCACAGTGGCTTTGGCCTGCCATCCACGTTCCTCACTCGGGCCCTTCTGCCTGTCAGAGCCCCACTCCCTCGACGTGTGTTCCTGAGGCAGTTGGACAGTTGGGGAAGTGGAGGCTCTCCCAGCACGGGAGGCCTGCCTAGAGCATGGCTCTGGGTCCAAAGAGGACTCCCTGCACCTCAGGCCCTGGCGAGAGCTTTTGTGCACACAGGAGACCCTTGGCACACACAGTGTTTCCCCACGGAAAGCAGTGTGAGAACGAGCCCCTGCCAGGGAAGCACGGCCCTCTCCCACAGAAGCCCTCCATGCGACAGGCTGCCATGGACTCGGCTCCAGGCCTTTGTGGCTGGAGAGACGGCAGCTCCTCTGGAGGCTCTGGGTCCGTGTGCACTCCCCTTCGGGTAAACGAGGCTCCTGGGGTGATTCCCTGCCCAAGAATGGCAAGCAGCCTGCCTCCTTTCAATGAGACGCACGTGGGGTGTGAGAGGCTTGGCAGCAGAGAAGAAGCAAGAGGGGCAGCCAGAGAGGGGATTTGCATGCAGCTTGAAGGCCCCAGATCTCCTGCCTCCCAACCAGGGCATGCCGGCTCTGCCCCCCGGGCCCCATTCCCAGGTGGGCACCCAGCTTCAGGATCTGCCCTTTCCCAGCCATGAAACCACACCCAGGCCACACGCGGAGCCCTGCCAAGGGGGAACGTTGCTCCCCGCATGGGCTGGGTGGCACGACTGGCTTAGGGGAGAGAAGGCCCTAGGAGGCCTTCAGGGTGCTGCCCCAGCACAGCAGTGCTCAGGCAAAGGCACTCTGCTTTCTGTAGGCTGGATGCACACTGGAGTTGCTGCTTGAGGCCGAGAGAGCTCCGCAGGGCGAGCCAGGGCTGAAGGCAAAGCAGAGAGGTTTTGGGTGGAGCGATGGCACCATCTGCTGGCTGACCAGCATGGGAGGAGAGGCCTCACTCCAAAGGAGGTCCTGAGGACGTTTGCAAGCAGGAGGCCCTCTGGCTGCACAAGCTCGAGAGTCCTGCTGAGGACTTGCCTCTGGCAGCAGAGTGGGTGCCAAGGGCCTGTGGGTGGGAAAGTGCTCGGAAGCCACAGGGGAGGCTTTGGGCCCCCAGTGCTCTCCGACGCAAAACGCTGCAGGCCCCGGCATCCACGAACTCCTCCAAGGCTTTGCAGTGGGAAAGCTGTCCATAGCAGAGGGCTCCCTGCCAGGTGCTGCAGGCCTTTGGGCATGGCTCAGCTGCAGCTTCCTTGCAGGCTGCTGGTCCAGGGGCGTGTGTCCCCTGGGCCAGAGTGCTGGAGGAGGAGCTCCTAGCAAGGGGAGAGCAAGCCCCTTGTTTCCTTGGCCTAGACTGGCCTGGGCACACAGAGGCCTGCCAGCAGTGAAGACAGGGCAGGCAGCAAGGGGGTGTGGCAGGCAGCGAAGAGGTGGCAGGAGTCCTGCTTGCAAGTGGGGTCAGGCCTGTCTTGTGATCAGGCCCCAGTGGCCACGTGCACACACAGCCTCCAGACCTGCAGCTTCCCAGCAGTGCAGGAGACACCCAGGCAACCCCCTGGGGCCTACTCGAATGAACTGTGCTCTGTCGAGGCCCTGCTGGCTGGCAGGGGCCTCGGCCAGCCCGGGCCCTCGGGAGGCCTGGCTGAGCCTGGGCTGGGGCCCGCCCTAGCAGTGCCCAGGCCAAGCCTGGGACTGGAGGCCAGGCTACAGGCTCATTCCAGCTTGAGCCTGGTGCACAGAGCCTTCAGCTCGGACTTGCAGGGGGACTGCTCAGCACAGTGGCTTTGGCCTGCCATCCACGTTCCTCACTCGGGCCCTTCTGCCTGTCAGAGCCCCACTCCCTCGAAGTGTGTTCCTGAGGCAGTTGGACAGTTGGGGAAGCGGAGGCTCTCCCAGCACGGGAGGCCTGCCTAGAGCATGGCTCTGGGTCCAAAGAGGACTCCCTGCACCTCAGGCACTGGCGAGAGCTTTTGTGCACACAGGAGACCCTTGGCACACACAGTGTTTCCCCACGGAAAGCAGTGTGAGAACGAGCCCCTGCCAGGGAAGCACGGCCCTCTCCCACAGAAGCCCTCCATGCGACAGGCTGCCATGGACTCGGCTCCAGGCCTTTGTGGCTGGAGAGACGGCAGCTCCTCTGGAGGCTCTGGGTCCGTGTGCACTCCCCTTCGGGTAAACGAGGCTCCTGGGGTGATTCCCTGCCCAAGAATGGCAAGCAGCCTGCCTCCTTTCAATGAGACGCACGTGGGGTGTGAGAGGCTTGGCAGCAGAGAAGAAGCAAGAGGGGCAGCCAGAGAGGGGCCTTGCATGCAGCTTGAAGGCCCCAGATCTCCTGCCTCCCAACCAGGGCATGCCGGCTCTGCCCCCCGGGCCCCATTCCCAGGTGGGCACCCAGCTTCAGGATCTGCCCTTTCCCAGCCATGAAACCACACCCAGGCCACACGCGGAGCCCTGCCAAGGGGGAACGTTGCTCCCCGCATGGGCTGGGTGGCACGACTGGCTTAGGGGAGAGAAGGCCCTAGGAGGCCTTCAGGGTGCTGCCCCAGCACAGCAGTGCTCAGGCAAAGGCACTCTGCTTTCTGTAGGCTGGATGCACACTGGAGTTGCTGCTTGAGGCAGAGAGAGCTCCGCAGGGCGAGCCAGGGCTGAAGGCAAAGCAGAGAGGTTTTGGGTGGAGCGATGGCACCATCTGCTGGCTGACCAGCATGGGAGGAGAGGCCTCACTCCAAAGGAGGTCCTGAGGACATTTGCAAGCAGGAGGCCCTCTGGCTGCACAAGCTCGAGAGTCCTGCTGAGGACTTGCCTCTGGCAGCAGAGTGGGTGCCAAGGGCCTGTGGGTGGGAAAGTGCTCGGAAGCCACAGGGGAGGCTTTGGGCCCCCAGTGCTCTCCGACGCAAAACGCTGCAGGCCCCGGCATCCACGAACTCCTCCAAGGCTTTGCAGTGGGAAAGCTGTCCATAGCAGAGGGCTCCCTGCCAGGTGCTGCAGGCCTTTGGGCATGGCTCAGCTGCAGCTTCCTTGCAGGCTGCTGGTCCAGGGGCGTGTGTCCCCTGGGCCAGAGTGCTGGAGGAGGAGCTCCTAGCAAGGGGAGAGCAAGCCCCTTGTTTCCTTGGCCTAGACTGGCCTGGGCACACAGAGGCCTGCCAGCAGTGAAGACAGGGCAGGCAGCAAGGGGGTGTGGCAGGCAGCGAAGAGGTGGCAGGAGTCCTGCTTGCAAGTGGGGTCAGGCCTGTCTTGTGATCAGGCCCCAGTGGCCACGTGCACACACAGCCTCCAGACCTGCAGCTTCCCAGCAGTGCAGGAGACACCCAGGCAACCCCCTGGGGCCTACTCGAATGAACTGTGCTCTGTCGAGGCCCTGCTGGCTGGCAGGGGCCTAGGCCAGCCCGGGCCCTCGGGAGGCCTGGCTGAGCCTGGGCTGGGGCCCGCCCTAGCAGTGCCCAGGCCAAGCCTGGGACTGGAGGCCAGGCTACAGGCTCATTCCAGCTTGAGCCTGGTGCACAGAGCCTTCAGCTCGGACTTGCAGGGGGACTGCTCAGCACAGTGGCTTTGGCCTGCCATCCACGTTCCTCACTCGGGCCCTTCTGCCTGTCAGAGCCCCACTCCCTCGAAGTGTGTTCCTGAGGCAGTTGGACAGTTGGGGAAGCGGAGGCTCTCCCAGCACGGGAGGCCTGCCTAGAGCATGGCTCTGGGTCCAAAGAGGACTCCCTGCACCTCAGGCACTGGCGAGAGCTTTTGTGCACACAGGAGACCCTTGGCACACACAGTGTTTCCCCACGGAAAGCAGTGTGAGAACGAGCCCCTGCCAGGGAAGCACGGCCCTCTCCCACAGAAGCCCTCCATGCGACAGGCTGCCATGGACTCGGCTCCAGGCCTTTGTGGCTGGAGAGACGGCAGCTCCTCTGGAGGCTCTGGGTCCGTGTGCACTCCCCTTCGGGTAAACGAGGCTCCTGGGGTGATTCCCTGCCCAAGAATGGCAAGCAGCCTGCCTCCTTTCAATGAGACGCACGTGGGGTGTGAGAGGCTTGGCAGCAGAGAAGAAGCAAGAGGGGCAGCCAGAGAGGGGATTTGCATGCAGCTTGAAGGCCCCAGATCTCCTGCCTCCCAACCAGGGCATGCCGGCTCTGCCCCCCGGGCCCCATTCCCAGGTGGGCACCCAGCTTCAGGATCTGCCCTTTCCCAGCCATGAAACCACACCCAGGCCACACGCGGAGCCCTGCCAAGGGGGAACGTTGCTCCCCGCATGGGCTGGGTGGCACGACTGGCTTAGGGGAGAGAAGGCCCTAGGAGGCCTTCAGGGTGCTGCCCCAGCACAGCAGTG